>NW_017670459.1:574949-623547 GCF_001879085.1 Nicotiana attenuata
CCCCCCTCAGAGTCAGAGGTCCATGCAATCAAATGAAATCATAATATGCTATTTTTTTCTGCTATTATACTTTCATGAAGAGAAACTTGAAAAACATGCAAGGACTTCATATGCATGAGCTTAACACAAATACAAAATGAATCAGAAGATGTCAAATATCTCTCTATTTAGTGCAACATAACAAAAAAAGGGTTATATGAAGGAAGCATATTGATTGAATTCTCCTTAAGATTCTCCTTCCTTCAATAATTTTGAGGACCGAGAAACTCATCTGGAGCCGACCCTTTGGGCCAACAGCAGTCTTTGAGATTCGGGGATGATAGGTCCACCTCTCTATCCTTCTCCACTTAAATACCACAGTTAGTTCGCTTGGCACAAGGCTCGAACATGTGACCTATGACACAAGTCCCTCAACCTTTGCCAATTGAGCCAACCCCTGGGACCTCTCCTTCCTTCAATATTATGGTCATCTTGTTGCACACAGATGTCTTCATTGATCAGGTAGAGAGTTGAGGGGTTGCAGAATCTGTTGCACTAATCTCATCAAGTCTCTGATGTTTCTGATGATGTCTGCTATAATCACAAATCTAGAACTAGAGTACCTTGCAAAGCATAGGTCCCCATAGTTTTCTGCGAATAAACAGAGATGGTTTCCTTCTAATTTGAGATCTGAAATTCGCTAGTACATACATATGATCTCTTTCTTTTTAATGGCACTGCAGATCGTTCAGTTTTCCTGATCATTTTGGACTGATGAAGGCTAGCCTCGTAGCAATGGAGAAGCACTCTGCGTTTCTATGGGTGACTATGGTTCGAATCTTGGAACCAGCCTCTCCAATGAGGCTGTCTAGATTTGCCTTCCCCCAGCCCGTCTGGGCAGGAACCTTCTGGCACTGGGGTCCACTTTTCTATTAGGACAGATACAAACACTTGCCACAAAATTGTCCAAAATGGAAGGGGCATAATTATTGGATTTGAACATAAAATTAACTAATATTATTTTTACACTTTTGAAAGGCTAAGTGCACATTGGTTAGAACGTGCTGACATCTCCTTATATAGTCTTGGCCGGTACTTTTTCTTTTTGGTGAGGTGCGCCTGGCCCGAGCAGTAGTGCAACGCAACAACGACACGCAAAGACCCAGATAGCGAGCTATCTTAATGGACCTCCCCCTTAAAAAATTGAGTTAATATCGTGTGGACCGATGGCCCATATATTAGATATATTAAACTTGATAAGAACCGATGGCCGGTACTCATTTCATGAGTTCACTTTTGGAGTTAGAGTTACGCCCAAAGTTCAATTTTTTACATGGTATCAGAGCTAAGTTCATCCATGTTCTTGGTTTATCCAATTTTGGGTCCACAAGTTATGCTGTTCCCAGATGTCATGACTTAGATGTGTGGGGATGTTAAGTGCGCTCCACGTTGGCTGAGGGAATGAGTTGTTTCCTTATATGATCATGGAAAATCATCCTTCATAGCTAACTATTGGAGTTGAGTCAGGCCCAAGGTCCATTTTCTTTATAGAACGAATAGTTTGTGTAAGGCAATTATTGAGCATTATTTCTTGCATGTGTGTTCCTTAAGTCGGTACTTCAGCATGCTGCAAACCTTGTGGAAGCACTAGGATTATTGTGTCTCTTATCTCTTCAGGATGAAGTTAATAAAATAATTTTTCAGGTAAGGTATGTACCACTTCTATGCAAGCTGATGAGTCTCCCTAATGAGTGGCTACATGTAGGATCCTTTTCCAAATTTTCCTCAAACATTGTTGAAAGTTTGACATAGTTACCACTGTCAAAATGCTCCAAGATAGCAGCTTTCAACCTGCATGATTAAGAATAAAGAAACCAGAAGAAATCAGATGTAGTGAGTAAAACTGGAGAAAGTAATAATGCTAGGTTGTACATCACGCACTCGACTAACAACAAATAATGCTCAGTTGTACATCAAGCATTCACCTAAAGACACGACAAGAAACTCAATACGGAAAATTGTTTTAAATTTCCCTGGTAAATTTCCTTTGTTTAATAAAGCATGCCTGACGAGAAAGGATCCTGACTCATGAGCACTCAGCTACTGGGAGCAGCGCATTTGTGTTAATAACGTTGCACAAAGGTCTTAGGCAAATGAGTTTTGTTTGTGTATGGAGCACGGTAGCTGAAGAATGAGAGCAGTCAGACAAATGATGGTACAAAATCTTTGCAAAACGGACCAACGGAGAAAGGGCTGGACAAGGCAAAAGAACTTTAGTCTTTGTGTGACGCAAGAGTTTTAACAACGGTAATTGTCTGCTGATGCAGCAGTAAAAGACAATGAATCATATCGTGCAGAACAGGCTACCTTGCACCTAAAGTACTAAACAATGGACCTTCCAAAGGGCATACCTGCACTAAAAGTCCTAAGAGAAGATCACTGTACTTAAAAGATCATATGCATTGAGCGGGTAATTACTAAACACCGAGTGGCATTTGAACAACTATGATGTATGATCCACCTTGGTTAAGAGAAACTACAGGTTGGATCACTTTCAAGATCTCTAGTAAATAGTGAAGAAAAGTTTAAGTGGCAACATCTATTAAGCAGTCAACACCACTTCAATGTTTAATCATTCACTTCACATCAAATCCAACATCAGCAATACTGATATCCTAGGCACCAACACTGTTTAGTCAGAGAAGTTCAATACTCATCATGTCATTATTTTCTAGGCTACATTCAACTTTTCACAAGGAAGAAACAGTTACCTCAACTGAAATGATGTGTCGGAGTACGGAGAAAATTTTTCCACCTCATCAAGAGCCTCCTTTACCTGATCCCCGAGCAGCAGCATCTGCCAAGATATTGATGTTCAAGAACGTGAAAAACATATTATATAAATATATCTCTCAACAACTGATACATAAATAAGATGGAATTTTTTTTGACAATATTCTTGAATTCTTTAGCATTTTTCCTTTGTATTCTACCATTCTTCTTCCCCCCTCCCTCCACCCCCCCCCCCCCGCCTCCCAAAAAAAACCTTCTTCGCAAAGGGCTACGTAGAGGTGTCATTCAGCCAAGCCAAGTCCAGCTTGCTCAATAAAGTGAAAAGGCCAGTAAGCAAGTTCAAGCTTTAATTACAGGTTAAGTTTATATTTAATATATGACAATAGACATTAAGAATTATATTAGGAAACATCAATATCTTTCCATGCAAATATCCTTTCTATGCATCTTGATTTTGTCAAGATATAATATAAAAGTAGTATATATTTACAAATCTTTCATAGTAGTAACTTTTAACGTTCTTGAACACAAACAACTTAAGATGAAACTAATTTCAGGTGGTGGGTTTAATATACAAGCTTTTATGAGCTCGAGAAAGATGGGATAATGTGAACATGCACGAACTTCCTAGCATGTCTACATAAAAGCAATTCCAAATACAGTTTGAAAATATACAGTATGAATTCTTACTTGGACATAACCAATATTACCTGTATTAAAGGATGAAAAGCCTCAAGTGCTGGTGGATTCGAGTACAAAGCATGTCTTAAATACTTTATTGCATTCTTATAGTGGTTATTACGCAAGGTCCGGTGCATAGCGAGGTCATCCTCTAAATTTTCATTTGAGGAAGGCAATTGTAAAGGCAATAACCACAATGGAAGACCTACATTTGAATAGAGTAAGAAATATCAGGATTTAAATCTTTTATCACCAAGAAGAACATAACATATCCCAAATTCCATACATAACAGACAGTAATACATGAACTTTGGAGCTTTACAAAATCTGCACCTAACCGAATACACAATGTCCACCTTCACAGGGATGGAAGGGTTTAGAAATTCCATAGTCTTCACCTCATATCAACTGCCTTTTCATCCTTTTGACAATATTCTAAGAGGATGTTCACTCTCCTAAAATAGTATTTTCCTCGTCTTCATATCATCCTTTTAGTAAACTGAAGCATATACTTAGAGGCCCATTTCGCCACCATCCAAAGTTAACAATGATTAAAAAGCCTTAACGTTTTTCCCCATATTCATTGCAGATATGTTTATCCAACAATCCAAAATGGGGGAAGGCTTATGACCACTGCTGCCATTAGCCAGCTGCTGCTCCCACTCATCTGGAAAGCTCTCAAACGGCACAAAGCAGATTTAGAGAATACTTGCCTATAACTTCATACCTATGCTATTATATGTAACTTTTTTTGGCCAAGTATACACGATGCTGATACTTGTAAATTACCTAAACTCGAAGCAAAGATCAGCTTAAGTATTAGTAGCTACAAGCATATTATAACCTGTACAAACTAAATATAATCATTCGAATGATTTATGAGACAAGTGCATTCTAGAAATCAACGATAGTCAGTCATCCATTGTCCCAACCTTCCTTTTAAGACAAGTAGATAAAGGGTCTAAGCCCTCACAAGAAAAAAGGGGAAAAGAAAAGAGAACTTGTTTTTTCCAGTCCATGTTACACATGTACTCAAGTCCAAGTCCAATTGCCAGAAACCAGGCTCATAGGGTTTTCTACAAGTAAAAACAAAATTTGCTACAGAATTGAATTCCAGATATGACTACATAGAAGCATAGAAAATATTTAAGCCATGAACACAACTCACCGCGACTGTAGAATATGGAATGATAAGGCACATCACCACTATGACCCATAGAAGAACCTTCATGATCACTTCTTTCAGCAGAATTCATGTAAAAATCTTGTGCCTGAAAATTGTCATTTCGTGTTTCTCCCGGCACATTATCATCAAAGACCACAGGGACTTGTCTCAGTTGACTGAGATCAACTCCCGAGATCTCTTTGTCATTCCTGATAGAGGTGTTTGAATCACAATGTAACGGAGAATTAGCCTCTTGGCCTTCAACAGCATCATGCCCCTCTGAATTTAAAATGGACATATATATTCTGTCCTCGAAGTTCTCTGACTGCACCGGGCTATCAAATCTGTCCAACTCTGGCAAGTGCAACTCCTTCGGGATAGTAGAATACCATAACTGATAAAAAGTCAGGCCCACAACTAAATTAGAGACAGGATCACTCTCAAAACCACGTTCCTGCATGACACTGACACAAATCACAGCCAGGAAGGGTACATTAAGCCTTTGGAATTTTAACAAAAATATAAACAGATGATGCTACACTGAATTCCAACAAAGCAGTCATCCTAAAAGAAAGGATTTTGTGGCTTTGCCACCAAAAATATGACTGACTATTGATACCTACATATTTGTGCAACAATTTTTCACACGAAACATTGATCACTGAACAGAGAGGATTATTAATATGCAACTCATATTTACTTGGTTTAAAGTTGGACATTTAGAGAAACGGAAGAAGGTAATATTGCTCAATCTTCCCTGATTAGACTTCATGGACACATTTTAGATTAACATATCCACAATGTTTAGCGAAGGCAAATTATGATTCATCTAAATCCACATGAAATATATAACAGAGAGTAGTTGGAATCCTCAGAAATATAATGGCTGCACACACACTCCTGTCAAACCACCCATTTTTAAAAATTAAACTAAGTATTTAACTTAAAATTCTTTTTGGTTATTGGAATAATAGAAATCATCAATGGCCTACATCTAGTTTATATAATAATTGGTGTCATACTAAAATGTGGAACAAGCTTGACACAGCCTGAATGTGTAATCAGTCATTTTGTTTCATGTGGCATACTTCTCCAACTTGGATTCTTCTGCCTATCCTTGTGTCAACCTAGTTCTCCATGCATACTACTCCCTCCAATTTCAATTTATGTGACACACTTTCCTTATTAGTCTGTTCCATAAAGAATGACATATTTCTATATTTGAAAGCTATTTAACTTTAAATTTTTCCTTTTACCTTTAATGAGAAGCTTTTATAGCCACACAAATTGATGGTCACATTTAAGCTTTAACCCTTTAAACTTTCAAGGCACAAGTTCCAAAAGTCTTCCTTTTATTCTCAAACTTCGTGCAGAATCAAACTACGTAAATTGAAATTGGGGGAATATTGTTTATGAGAAGGTGAGTTCTTTAATATTCAACGAACAATGACAACAGGGAGGTGGAGGACTGGCAGGGCTCTTCTCTTACTCTTTTGACGGAAATTTTTTTTTGAAATTGAAATTTTTTATTGATAAAGGTACTAAGATGGTAAAAGAAAAGTACATGACTCTTGAAGGAGCAGAGGATACGGTACTACATCAAGTATGCAACTACTTCCTTCTAACAGTTCTAAGAACTCCATGCACTGATCCATATTTCCAATTTGCCTGCTCTTACACCAGAAGAAAAGATTATGCAACACTTATTCTTAATAGATGTTCTGTCGATTCCTGATCCTCCTCACACAAATAACATCTGTTGAAAAGACAAAAACCTCTTTTTTGGAGATTATCCTGGGTTAAGCAAGCTTCCCAGATCACAATCCGATCAAAGGCACGCTACTTTTGACGGAGTTACGCACCACAAAATTTCAAAGAACCTGCTCTTTTGACAGTGTTAACCACACTACTGTAAAGATTAACAAGCAAACAGATTCTTAAACGAAGCTGCAAATAGAATTATTGTTCTTAATAAGCAAATAGCTTGCTTATTGATCCTCCTCACACAAATAACATCTGTTGAAAAGACAAAAACCTCTTTTTTGGAGATTATCCTGGGTTAAGCAAGCTTCCCAGATCACAATCCGATCAAAGGCACGCTACTTTTGACGGAGTTACGCACCACAAAATTTCAAAGAACCTGCTCTTTTGACAGTGTTAACCACACTACTGTAAAGATTAACAAGCAAACAGATTCTTAAACGAAGCTGCAAATAGAATTATTGTTCTAACTGTTAATTAGGAGTCTTTCGCTCCAGAGAATGTCACTATCCTCTGCAGGTGATAGCACAATACTATTAGATAAAAATATCGACACGATTAGGAAAAAGTCAGATATAGCTCAACAAAAAAGACTACCATCCTAGACCCCTTTTTAGAACTTTAGTTCTTTTTTCAAAAAAATAAACGAAACTTTCTTCTATTAATAGGCAATTGATTTTTCGCCAACCTACATGAGAAAGATAAAAATCATCAATCATTAAAAGACAAGAACTTACGATAAGACAGCCTGATGAGCGTCCTCTGTGTTCCCGCGTTTGAGACAGAAAAGGATGAATTCCAACTGAACAGCAAAACTATCCTGCCACAAATTCAAACTTCACAATGAGCTACCATAAAGGTGAAATTCAGTTCTATGGCTACCAATTACAAACAAAGAAGTGGCATAACATCACCTGTACGATATGATCCATATTATGATAAGCATTTACTAAAGTAACTACAGCAACCAAAAAATGCACCATCTGATCCAGTGAATAGACTTCCCTTTCTTAGTCCTAGACACCTCTTTATATACGTCTATTCCTTTTTTGAAATGGGAAAGGAAAACACATACATAAAGAGGTATCCAAGACTAAGAAAGGGGAACTCTTTTCCTTTATTATATTGGATTTCCCCTATAACAGAAAATAAAAACTTGCTTGCTCTCTTTTTTTCCCATAAGGGTTGGCCATTTGAGCACTATCACATTAGATGGCAATATTTTATGGAGCAAGGAAGAGATGTAGCTAGCTCGATACTCTATATGAAATTGCATAAAAATTTTAAATAAAGACCTAGAAAGAGATGCAGGTAGCTCGATACCTCAAATAACAATGCATGTAAAGGAATTCAATCTCAAACTTCACTATCACTAGCATCCTGTGACTTACATTACATAATATGAAGACATAAATCCAATTATAAACATGATAATCAATGGCACTTTTTCCATCAGAGGTCCTGAACAGCCCCGTGGCTATCTCAACTGTAACATGTCAAGCATTTTCATCAAACTTAGTTACAGAGGCCATATAATTAAATCACTAGTATTTTAACCACCTTCAAACTATATATTTTATATTAGTGCTTCCTAAAATAATAATAATAACAACAACAAAAATAATACCTGCTCTGTCCCAATTTGTTTGATACAGTTCAGATTTCCAAAGTCAAACAGGCTTTTCTTTGACCACGGTTTTTTCATATGCCTTTTAAATATATTGAATTATTAATTACTGTGACTTATAGTACTTGTTATATAGTTTTCAAATATATAAACTTATTTCAAAAACCTTAAGTATTCTATATCCGATTTCGCGCGATCAGAATTGAGAAGTTTGACTTTCGAAATCCGAACTGCATCAAACAAATTGAGACAGAGGCCGTAATAGTCACTAGACATAGTGTTTCCATGAAAACAAAATCTTATTTTTATTACTTTTTGGGGTTAATGAAAGTAAATTTACTAATACATTGCACATAAAGGGTACCCAAGGGCGGATGTAGAGTGTAATATATGGGTTCGGCCGAACCCATTAGTTTTGATCTAGACCTTGTATATGTGCTACTTTTTGGGGTTAATGAAAGTAAATTTACTAATACATTGCACATAAAGGGTACCCAAGGGCAGATGTAGAGTGTAATATATGGGTTCGGCCGATTGATCTAGACCTTGTATATGTGTTAAGAAATCCACAAAAATATGAACAAATATTAAATTCAGAGCCTGACAGTACTTAACAAGGACATAGTAAATGTCACGGCAAACACTTGAAAATGATCAATTAAGAGAAGCACAAAGCTAATGAACAAACATATAAGCAAATAATATATTCATTTTTTCCTTCTAATATTTACCTTCATGGGCCAGTTTTTCATAGGTCCAAGCTTCTTCATCCAAAGCTCATAAATATTCTGTATCCTTCGTGTACTCAAAGTGTCACCTTTTATATGCTCAATAAGCTCCAAAGTAGCCTAAAACCATCTTAAACCAAATTAATTGACCATAACTATTCTGTTGAATAAAAACTCTTTTTTTAAAACAAAAACAAAAGAAAGCAATTGTGATTAAATTGTCCAGTACCGTAAACTTGGTCCGAGTTTTCAATATGGATTTTTCTTGTACAGTCCCTTTAAGAAGCACACTTAATACACCACTAGCCTCCGCCCATTTATGTTGCAGCATCAATTTTTGCAGTAAACGCCGAAGTCTTCGCCTATGTTCAGACCGTAAACTCTGAAAATCTTGGTGTAAACTTCCTATACCTCGCTTTAGGCAATAACTTGGTTTTGTATTTGCTAATATGATTGCGTTTATTCTTCTGGTTTCGGTGGATTGGTTAATTCCATGATCGTAATCATCTTCGGGCCTTCCACGTTTTCTAGGAGTGGATTTTTGGGCCGTTAGAATATCTTCTTCCACGTCCATTGATGGTTTTGTTTGGAGGTGAAATCTCTACTTTGAAATTGCAGGGTTTAAGAAGAAGAAGAAGAAGAGACTGGGGGTTTAGAGATTTGCCCTACAAAGATTGGTTGCTTTTGACTTTTTTATTAGTTGTAATTTGTTTTTCACTTATAATCCTTTCTTTTCCAGATAATAATAACCTATAGCGAAAACTAAAAATATAAGAAAAAAGACCAAGTTGATTTAAAATTTGATTTGTAAAAAAGGGCTAAATACAATTTAATTTAGCCGCTTAGATATTGATGGCGTGGAATTCTTTTTTCCAGAGATAGAGAGTTGAATATTATTTATCCTTTAAGCTTTATCATATAGTTAAGAAAATAATCTAAGAGCATAATTGTAAGAGTAAGTTGATTCAAGAAACAAAAAAGTTGATTAAGTTATCCTTAGTCTCTCCTCATGTTGTTCTTTATCTCTCTTATCATTCATTGGAGCATTAATACTATTGGAAGAAAATAATAAAAAACTATTTGGTTTTCTAAAGCAACACTTTAAACCAAATTTTTAAGATTAAAACGACATTTGAAATGAACGCACGGTATTCAGGTTATTCTATCTAAATTAAGGTATTCTTGTCATAATTTAAAATTTCAATTGTGAAGGGAGTCTTGGAGCAATAATAAAGTTATTTTCGTATGACTTATAGGTCATAGGTTCGAGCCATGAAATCAGCCAACAAAGCTTCATTAGGATAGATGGCCTACGTCACACCTCTTGTGGTGCAACCCTTCCCAGTATCATGCACGATGATTCGCGCACCGAACTACCCTTTATTTTTTAAAGATTTTAATTGTGTGTGTTTTAATAATTGATGGTAGGTTATAATTACGTATTTTAGTCGCTTATTATACTCTAATTTACTACACTTTAATTGAGTTTGAGCTTTAGTCACTAGTGTTTTGCACTAATTGCATGTTTTATGCCTTTTAGGAGTGATTCTGAGCTATGTAGATGTTATGGAACGAATTCGAGCTATTTGGAGCTTTGAAGTCTGAGTAAAAGCCCAAAGGATTAAGTCGGGATCTTGTTCGGGGGTCGAGGATCAATCCTGGACGTCAAAATTCAAGAAAGAAACTACTGAAGAAATGCACTAGTGCGAGGCACCGTGCGAGGCATTAGTGTAATTTTATGCCAGAAATTTCCAAAGTCCAAAAACTAGGTTTTCTTTGTGTGACAGGAAAAAGTACTGGTGCGACGCACAGGGCAACGCACTGTGCGACGCATGAAAAGCAATAAGTTTGCAAGTTTTCCTATTTCGGCTAGGAAAAGGAGATTTCGTCTTGGCCCAACCCTGCTTGGAATAAATACATGTAAAAATATTATTTTGAGGACTTTTTGACATACTTTAGACCTAAGGAGAGCACGGAGCCGCCGTGGAGGCCGGAATTTATCAGATTATCTTTCTTCCATCAAACTTAGTAAACTTTATTTTTTCTTGATGAATTGTTGTTTTGCTACCATGTCTATGTGGAGCTAAATTTCGCGTTCTAGGGTTGTGGTTGTCATGAATATTGAAGTTTATTAATTACATCTCCGTTAATTCGAGTTATCATCTTTGGATGTTTCTCTAATTTTGTGCATAGCTGCTTAATTGTTTGGCCAGCAGTTGAGTTCTATTTAGTGTCTATGTTATGCTTGGGAAAGCCATGTTTAGATTAGAGTAGAATTAGAGAGAGCTTATTTCCGAACTCGTGGCTCGGGGAAAGATTTCGCGGTTAGGATAGGAATATACTTAACAGCCTTGCTTAGTTAATGTCGTATTATATTCGTTCATGATAGATTCAAGACCATAGGAATATAGGGTTGATATATTATGGATAGACGGATAGTGTTGTGGGAACATGCTATTTATATAAGCGATCCGGTCAACTAGCAATCATAGATAATTCGGATTAACAGGTGTAATTACGAACTCAATAGGATTGATAAAACCGACCATAACCCTGGAATCTATATCTCCCTTGGTTACGTGTTTAAATTTAGCAATAGTAGTTGTGTTAGAAAAGTTAAACTTTTGATTATCTTGTACATTAAATTGATTTTAGTTTGCTTAGTTAACGATTAATTTAAGTCTGTGGGTTCGACATCCGACTTTTGAGTCACTTTATTACTTGACGGCCACGTATACTTGCGTGTGTGTGTTACACCCCACGTTTTCGTACGTGAAGGTATGCCATAAGTTAATCGACACAAGCTCAGGAATGAGATTATTTTGAGGTTATAAGCATTTATGCTATTTCAAAACAAGTGATGAGTAAATTCGTGAAGGTGAGAGGGGAAGCGAATCGAAAAAATTAAGTTTCGTCGAAGTTTGACATTTTGGGATAAAATATGGTCCGAGCTATAATACCCGGTATTTATGCACTAGTGCCATATAAGGTAACACACGACTGCGATATTGAGGTGTATAAGGTGTGCTAAAAATGAGTAGGATTTTAAGTAATTTGAGATAATTCTTAATTATGTGGATAATTGGATTACTTAATAATTTTGATGGGATAATTAACTAAGAAATCAAAGTCTTTGGATAAAGTTTAAGGGCCCCGACGTGGCAGTCAAGAAAATTGCTTAAATATGACTCTTAAGTCATAAATTAATGTGGAACCTTTAGAGAATTATATGGATTAGTCATCTTATCAAGTGGGGCGCACCTAAAGGTAAAATAACCTTTCTAACTCACAATTGAATTGTTCATCTCTTAAGCAAAAGCTTCAGCAAGGATATGTTTTGCAATGGCAACGTTATGGCTTCGAGAATTTCATACGAATACTATTTAATACTATAGCAACATGGGATTTGCGATTCTAAGGGAGTACGGTGCAATCTTTCTCAAGAATATCATACGGATTTTTCCTTACTTCAATCCGTCGTTACGTGTTTTCGCAAAAGACGTATGTTAGAGGGATTGTCTAGAGAATCAGCTCAGGTATGTTAAGGCTATCCCTTCTTTCCTTTTGGCATGATCCATACGATACAAACGAAACGAGCAAATGCACAACTTCCATAAATGACTCTATTCATAGAAATGCTAGAGATGCCTATATTCTTGATTCCCCATGTGTCATATTATTCTATCATCTGTTCATGGGTCTCAGAAAATACGTAAGTTGATAAAGTTTATTTCATGAGATTAATCAAAGGCATAATGGTCTTATGACACTACGAAAGATTTTATTAACGTACTTTTCATGCATTGAAGTCGTTTACATTGACCCATGACCAGATGGCGTTATATACGCGTATATATGTATATATATGTATATGGGATATGGGAAAAGGTTACGGCGTTATATACGCACCACAACCTGATCAGCTGGTATACGTTGATGATTTGCCTACGGTGGCCAAGATGATATGATGGGATGCCCTCAGAGGCTTGATGATGTTATTAACGCATATACCCATGCATGGTATGACATTTATATGCATATGCATGACATTATAATATTAAATGATCCACAGAGCTATTCAGATATACATGTTGAGTCTTTTACTCCATGTTTCTCTCATGTCTATTGTTTACAGATTTCACTCATTACATACTCGGTACATTATTTGTACTGACGTCCCTTTTGCCTGGGGACGCTGCGTTTCATGCCCGCAGGTCCCGATAGACAGGATGAGAGTCCTCCAAGTAGGCTATCAGCTCAGCGGAAGATGTTAGTGCGCTCCATTTGCTTCGGAGTTACTTGTTTGGTCAGTATTAAATAGACGCGTATTGTTTGGTATGGCGGGGCCCTGTCCCGACTTTATGATAAGTATGTACTCTTAGAGACTTGTAGACAGATGTCATGTATACGGATGTTTGTATGGCCTTGCTGGCCTATGTTTTAAGTTTACAAATGATCATGTTGGCCTTATAGGCCCCTATGTCACATGTATAAGTTTTTATATCAGGTTGTGTCGTCTTATATTGAGTATTCCCCTATGTTTATTCTGGTTAGCCCATGACGGCCCGTTTGGCCCATTTGCCAATGAAAGTACAATAAGAAAGATATGTTATGTTGGTGCTCGGTTAAGTAAGGTACCGGGTGCCCATTGCGGCCCATAGGTTTGGGTCGTGACAGAAGTGGTATCAGAGCAGTTCCATCCTAGGGAATCTAAGAGCCGTCTCTAGTAGAGTCTTGATTATGGGTGTGTCGTGCACCACTCTTATAAGCAGGAGGCTACAGGGCATTTAGGATTGTCATTCGTTCTTCTTACTCTAGATCATGTGGTAGAGCTCAACTGTAAGAACTCAATTTCCTAAACTCTATCTTATTCATAATACGACGATGCCTACATATAGAAAGACAGTTGGTAAGAGATTGAATGTGGTTATGGAAAGAGTTGAGTCAGAGGAACTTGATTTTTCATGATTCTTATGATGAATAAATGTGAGGTCTTCAACAGAACATGTGTAAACTAAGACGTGTAAGCTTCTTGATAAGGAGCCCTAAGGCATGGATATCTATCCATCCATATGGTAAAAAAAAAAGCAACGAGAGAATCGGAAGGTACAAGTTTCAACAAGGGAAAAAAGCAAGGTAAAGAAGGGTACGAGGTACTCAGTTAGTGAAGATGATCATTATCTACAATTTAGGAAGAAAGATATAAGCATTTTGAGATACCTTCAACTGTAACAGAGGTATGTACAATTGGCCACACCCATCTCAGTTATGCCCGGGAGCTAACTAATATAGTTTAAGAGAAGGACAGGATATCAGGATCCGACTGGGGTTAGAGTAACCCAAAATGGTGGATGGATTATGAATACTAGAGCGTTCAAAAAAAAAAAGATAAAGATAGGCAACCTGAAGAGCCAGTGGATGGAGTAAGGGGAGTTAAAAGCAAGAGAACGTCTTGTTGAAGTTTTCAGAATAAAGTGATAGACATAGATGTTAGCAGGGAAATAAGAAGAGAGTTAATGAAGCATTATGAGTAAGATGTGATACATGGATGACAACAGTAAATCAAAAATATGACAATATTACAGAATCAATAGTCAAGTGAAGGAAGAGACGAGAGGTGAAAGGCCTTAAGACAACAAAAGAGTATAGGCCGTACAGTCATATCCTCATTTCAAGAAATAAGTTCGCGATTCTAACGCGATTACCTGAAGGAAAAGTTAGGCCCAAGAGTAATAGAAATCAGTATGGACTGGTGAACAAGATAAACTAAACATGAATTAAGGACTGAGTGATTTGGTAATGGTCGGCTTCATGAGAATTTCAGATTGCGTTTCGGCGATAATAGAATGGACAATAGAGGAATATTCATGAGAAATTCAGAGAATGGTCATTTAGGAAGACGCTTCCGTAAAGCAAGCAATGTGAGCAAAGTTCAGCTTAAGGGACTGTATGTGCCAGTTATACTAAGTTCACCCTCTCGAGTAAGGAAATTTATTATCCTTGGTACAGAAGGATTACCGCGAGGTGAGTAAGGGTCATCGATGATGTGAAAAGACACCAAAGATGAAGAGGTAAAACATCTATAGGTAGATCGTCGTAGCGCTAAATCTTAATACTCCCCTAAAGGGGGGAATATGGAGTGATGTGGCATTAAGTCAGAATTAAGTGGTTCTAGTAATTATGGAATGGTAAAGGAGAAATGCGAAAAAAATGAGAAAGGAATGAGATTGCACTTATTCAAACCCTACATATATGCTACGAGTTATGCAAGAACGACATCAAGGAGAGGAAGTAAGGTTTCTTGCCGGGGATGTTATTGATAGATAAGGAGCCAGTGTGAGACGTAAGTTAGGACAAATGAAATAACCCAAGAAAGATTACGCGGAAATATTGATATGAGGATGGGCCAACGAATAGTTAGCAGTTAATTTAGGAAGAGCCTAGTTATGGCTAGACAAGAGGATATAGACAAATCAACAGATCGTGCAAGATAAACATAGTAAACCCCAACATGGGGAATTCAGTCTTGCAGATATGACATCGTGATCCTTGAGAAATATTCAGATAGAAGTTGGGATAGTTAAAGGTACCGTATAAGTGTTACGGAAATAAAAGAGAGTATAGTTCAGAAGCAACCCTACAAGCACAAGGGCGTGGAGAAAAGTAACTATGGCTAATTATAGGCGAGGAAGAACATCAAAAATCCTGTCAAGCATACGATGTGATAAGCTCGTAGCTTTACAAGAGTTAGAGGATCCTCCCTAAGTACTACAATAAAAGACTAGCTGAGGAAATAAGGAAGAAGGTTTCAACCTAAGCACAATGACCTAAAGAGGAAATGGTTGTGTAACAACAGTCTCACTACAAAATTACATGCACTCCAAAAGAAAGTGGCACCTACCATAGCTAATGAGCGGCTAGTAAAACCAAAGGTAATATTCGAGACCATATGAGTTGCACAAAAAATTTGGCATGCGTGAGAACTCAGATAAGCTAAGTATGCACGTAACAAGGGGCAAAAGGACCAGGAAAAACAATTGCTTACGTTTGAAGAAGCTGAGATGGAACAAAAGGAATTATTCGATCAATGATCCAGAGTTAGTTACGTTATGAACACACTTAAGATTTCGGAGTATTATCCATGCAGTATATATATTGACATTCATACAGCCGTAGAAGATTCCGATATAAGTTACAAGAAAGAATTGAGCCCAGGTCATAGACAAACGATTGAATTGTTAGAAGATAGTATCATGGATATTTCATAGCGTCCATGAAGGGCTAAAGTAATAACTATTACCAGGAGCCGCAGATCGGAAGATAGCTTAAGCCTACATAAAGGCTGATCAAAATGAAGAGGAAACTAAAGATCAACCAAGTAAATCAGGAGTCTGATTATTGGCCCCAGACAATTATAGAAATCGTATTGATAACATTGCAGAATCACTCTTAATATCATAGGTACAAGAGAGATAGTACAACAACTATATTCTATAATGACTCCACGATAAAGCCAGTTAGAAGAGTACCAACCTCATAAGAAGTCAGTATGAATCTCTCACCGGATTGTGTAAGGAGTTGCGAGTATTATAATAGAGCTTCAAGTTGTGGATGTGAATCATACCTATGTGGAAGGGAGGTCATGAAAGAGATAAAAGATACGATGCAAAATTTTAAGGCAAGTAAGGTAAAGGTGAACAACGTACGAGATACTCAGGTGCAGAAGGTTGTGAATAATCCATACTTCAGATAGAGGGCTAGAAGCACTGGGATTCAGTGTCCAGGAATGATAGCAGCATCGTAAGTGGCATATCTTCTAGCCTATGGTTTCTAGGTACTGAGAGATCTAGTCAAGAGAGTAAAGAAGAGTTAGAAACGATGTGATGTCTCGCTTGATGTTCCAAAATAACACAAGGAAATATGTGGTGCAAGCAAGTTGAAGGAAGGTTGCGAGTAGTATAAATGGATATGTGTATGTCGCAAGCTAAAGTATGGTAAAACGACAAGGTTTTAGGAAGACAGGAGTGAGGATAAGAAAGGGCAAGTGAGAAGGTGATGCAAATGGATAAGTCCTCAGGATTAAGCCCATGAAAATAAGAAGAGCTGATGGTTTCTCTAAGTTATACAAAGCTCAATATAGCCTGAATGAACTCAAAGGAGTCTAAGACTAGTAGCATTTAGAAAAGATGGAATGCTGCCTTAGTAATAGAATGAGGGTATAATTGTGATGAATAAAGGATGACGTTTGGGCTTTCGATTGAGTAATGATTTGAAGAAAAAAAATGGGGATTTTATGAATTGTATAGGATTAAAATACCCACGTAAGTGAATCACATTGGGATGCTATAAAATACGGTTATTGAACAACATCGCCGCTAAGTGGATCAGGAAAATCACTTCAAATATTCCTCGATGCAACGTAAGCCCTAGTGGCAAGGTATTACATAAGAAGTTTCAAGTTATCAGTGGTATGTTGTAGATCAATATTGAGGTGAATCAACAATGGATGGACAAAAGTCACAAAGTATGAGATGAGATTAGGCCGTCATTCTTAAGATGAACAGTATTGAGGAAGCATTAAAGGACTTAGATTTATACATATGGGATAAGCAACGAAAGTAACCTGGAGTTCGGTAGCAGACCTCAGTAACAATAAGTCGAAGTAAGAGTTATGGTATAGTATGACCTACCTAGATGCAGTAAAGTCATACGAATAGATAACCGGGTCTATGAATTAAGATATAGCAATATTCGTATGTTCAACAAAGTATCGAGCAAAGAACTTCAGTATACCTATAGATGCCCGGAGAGACATCTTATCAAGCTCTGTATATGCTTACAAAGTAAGGCCTAGAGATTGGCTATAAACTGGAGGGAAAAGGAGAAAAGAGTCGCATAGGCGCACATACAAGAAAAAAGTCGTACAAGCTACATGACAGAAGGTAGCAACAGTTACGAGATTGAAAGGATTTCAACCACAAGTCGTGGTGTGCGAAAAAGGCCTAAAGGGGGGAATGCCCTAGCCTTTGAATTTATTCACAGAACAGTTGCCCATATGGCAAGGAAAGTACTAAAGTATTCAGAAGATATAGGTTATGAAAATGATAAGTGCATCAGTCAACATTCGAGGATGAATGTTCCAAAGGGGGGAATGATGTTACACCCCACATTTTCATACATGAAAGTATGCCATAAGTTAATCGACACAAGCTCGGAAATGAGATTTTTTTGAGGTTATAAGCATTTATGCCATTTCAAAACAATTGATGAGTAAATTCGTGAAGGTGAGAGGGGAAGCGAATCAAAAAAATTAAGTTTCGTCGAAGTTTGACATTTTAGGATAAAATACGGTCCGAGCTATAATACCCGGTATTTATGGACTAGTGCCATACAAGGTAACACTTGACTGAGATATTGAGGTGTATAAGGTGTGCTAAAAATGAGTAGGATTTTAAGTAATTTGAGATAATTCTTAATTATGTGGATAATTGGGTTACTTAATGATTTTGATGGGATAATTAACTAAGAAATCAAAGTCTTTGGATAAAGTTTAAGGGCCCCAACGTGGCAGCCAAGAAACTTGCTTAAATATGACTCTTAAGTCATAAATTAATGTGGCACCTTTAGAAAATTATACGGATTAGTCATCTTATAAAGTAGGGCCCACCTAAAGGTTAAATAACCTTTTTAACTCACAATTGAATTGTTCATCTCTTAAGCAAAAGCTTCAGCAAGGATAAGTTTTGCAATGGCAACGTTATGGCTTCAAGAATTTCATACGAATACTATTTAATACAATAGCAACGTGGGATTTGCGATTCTAAGGGAGCACGGTGCAATCTTTATCAAGAATATCATACAGATTTTTCCTTACTTCAATCCGCCATTATGTGTTTTTGCAAAAGACGTATGTTAGAGGGATTGTCTAGAGAATCGGCTCAGGTATGTTAAGGCTATCCCTTCTTTCCTTTTGGCATGATCCATACGATACAAACGAAACGAGCAAATGCACAACTTCCATAAATGACTCTATTCATAGAAATGCTAGAGATGCCTATGTTCTTGATTCCCCATGTGTCATATTATTCTATCATCTGTTCATGGGTCTCAAAAAATGCGTAAGTTGATAAAGTTTATTTCATGAGATTAATCAAAGGCATAATGGTCTTATGACACTCCGAAAGATTTTATTAACGTACTTTTCATGCATTGCATTCATTTACATTGACCCATGACCAGATGGCGTTATATACACGTATATATGTATATATATGTATATGGTATATGGAAAAAGGTTACGGCGTTATATACGCACCACCACCTGATCAGCTAGTATACGTTGATGATTTGCCCACAGTAGCTGAGATGATATGATGGGATGCGCTCAGAGGCTTGATGATGTTATTAACGCATATACCCATGCATGGTATGACATTTATATGCATATGCATGACATTATAATATTAAATGATCCACAGAGCTATTCAGATATACATGTGTGTGTCTTTTACTCCATGTTTTTCTCATGTCTATTGTTTACTGATTTCACTCATTACATACTCGGTGCATTATTTGTACTGACGTCCCTTTTGCCTGGGGACACTGTGTTTCATGCTCGCAGGTCCCGATAGACAGGATGAGAGTCCTCTAAGTAGGCTATTAGCTCAGCGGAAGATGTTGGTGTGCTCCATTTGCTCCGGAGTTGCTTGTTTGGTCAGTATTAATTAGACGCGTATTGTTTGGTATGGCGTGGCCCTGTTCCGACCTTTATGATAAGTATGTACTCTTAGAGGCTTGTAGACAGATGTCATGTATACAGATGTTTGTATGGCCTTGCCGGCCTATGTTTTAAGCTTACAAATGATCATGTTGGCCTTATAGGCCCGTATGTCACATGTATAAGTTTTTATATCAGGTTGGGTCATCTTATATTGATTATTCCCATATGTTTATTCTGATTAGCCCATGACAGCCCGTTTGGCCCATTTTCCAATAAAAGTAAAATAATAAAGATATGTTATGTTGGTACTTGGTTAAGTAAGGTACGGGTGCCCGTTGCGGCCGATAGGTTTGGGTTGTGACAGTGTGTTTGGTCGCAACAAGTTTTTGGCGCCGTCGTCGGGGACCTAGTTATTGATTGTTTATCTAAGTTTAGCTTTTAGTTGATTTTTGGTCAAGTTTTTAATTTTCTTATTTAGTTAGTGTATTCTTTTCTTATTTTGACATGACATCTTGGAATGAAGATTGTTTGAATGATGATTATTCTTATTTGGATGATCCTTGTCCATATTGTAGAGGACTCCATTGGTGGAAATATTGTCCGAATGTTCCTAGGAGCGGATTGTGCGCACAATCTCAATCCTATGAGTGGAATATTTGTAACATGTGTGGTGGTTAGTGTGGCCATTGGGATGGTTGTCCTATTTCTTTATATATGTCTTCGAACCGTTATTATGATCTTTCTAATAATGTTTGTGAGTTTGATAGGATCAACGATATGGAAGATATTGAACATGATGCTCATATAATGGACATGATGAGGCAATTAATGGAGCAAACTCATGAACATCGAAAAGAGATGGAAATTCTCAAGGCAACAATGAAGAGAATGAAGGCCAAAGTAGAAGAATGGGCTGAAACATCTAATGATCAACAAGTTGCAGACTTAGTTGATAGTCAGGAAGAGCCTAAAATTGGACAATAGAGTGAGTTCCATCTAGAGGAAGCTTTCAATAAAGAGGAGATTTTGAGCCAAACTTGGCTAATGGAACAAGCTGAATAATTAGAAATATATGAAGCTCAACGTGAGAAAATTACAGATGGGATAAAAGATTTAATAGAAGAGAGAGATGAACTGGGACAAGAGATCAAAAAATTTTGGCACTTCTATTCACGACTTGGGGGCTCAATTGATTGCAAAGGTTGATGCATCGAATGCCCAACAAAATAGTTCTAAGTTGTGTGAAATTGAAAATGAGCTTATACGCCAAATTGAGGAGCTAAAAGTGGAGAGTCAATCATTCTACCATACTTTTTTTGATGATGTCCATGTTGAGGAAAGCACTCTAGAGTCATGTGAGGAACTAGATAATATTATATTTGAAGACTCTAATGTGTGTACATATGAGGATGTAAATAGTCACGCAATTCTAGAGTTGGGGTGTACTGGTCCTTATTCCATATATTTTCAACATTATGTTTTGATGATGACATGGAAATTGAGTCATCTGAGCCCTTGGAGGAACCAATGGACGAGGAAAGGGGTTCTTACATTCTTGAATTCGTCGTGCCGGGGAGCAGAATTACATCCCTCATCTAAAGGCCGAGAAGTGCAGAGTGAAAAATATATTACTTGGCCTGGTTATACTTATAGCCCCACCACTGGAGCATAGCCGCAGACTGAATACCATGTTAGGGGTACAATTCATAAGTTCGAGATGGAGAAAAGAATGGTTCAAGTCGTGCCGCGATGTTAAATCGGGCGCTTGTTGGGAGGCAACCCAGCTTTACTGCTTTCTTTTATTTTATCTTTTTATATTATTTGTGTAGTGTCTGTTTTTATTTTGTAGGATTATAAGCATAGGAAGCAAAGCCATTGAAATAGTGCAAAGGCGAGCTAGATGGTAAGAACTAAATGTGGGGTGCCCACACAAAAGACCGTGCTCGGGGGAAGTCCGAGTATCCCATGAGCCGCTATTGCTTCGGCCTTTGACCTTTTAGGGAGTTTCTTGTCCGCCCTCGTAGTTATTTTGTTTTATTTTTGCATTAGGGATACTGCACTCTTTTAAGTGTGGGGTGGGAGAATTTCTCTAGATAATTAGTAGTAGTGTTTGAAAAATGTTAACTTCTTATTTTTGTTTTCGTAGTTGTGTAGTATTTTAGTAGCTCCTAAGAAAAATCGAAAAAAAAATTGGACTTTTCCCGACGATGGATCTCATTCAACAATTTTCTTGAGGGACTTAAGTCTAAAGAAAAAGGACAAAAAGATTTTCTTTGTAGGTAGTGTAGTAATTCCCCCTTGATTTTTCTTTGTGCCGCGATTCTTTTCTAAGGGTTTTGTCTGAACTGGGTGTAGCTAGTTTTATTTTTTTAGGAGTAGGAGCCATTGTGCTATGAATTGAATTGAAGCAATATCTCTTGACTTTGTTATGCCTTGAGAATAATGAGTACTTTGGTTGTGACACTTAGGCTCAGATTTTTACTCTTGTATACCTTAAATTGTATGATCTTAAATTTTGCTTAACTGCTTTGACTAGAGTGTCTTGATGAGTCCAATCTTGAGTGAGTTATGTGCCATGCGTGTGAGAGATTTTTGTGTATTCTGTGCATTGCATTTGATGTCTAGGAAGTGATATAGGTATTTCTTTGTTGAGCCAGTTATATGCTTTTACCCACCTAATTGTTATGTATCATAGTTAACCCTTTGAGCCTATAATCCTATTTCTTTGGCAACCATATTACAAGCCTTATTGCTTCGGCCTTTGACCTTTTAGGAAGTTTCTTGTCCGCCCTCGTAGTTATTTTGTTTTGTTTTTGCATTAGGGACACTACACTCTTTTAAGTGTGGGGTGGGAGAATTTCTCTAGATAATTAGTACTAGTGTTTTGAAAAATATTAACTTCTTATTTTTGTTTTCGTAGTTGTGTAGTATTTTAGTAGCTCCTAAGAAAAATCGGAAAAAAAAAATTGGACTTTTCCCGACGATGGATCTCATTCAACAGTTTTCTTGAGGGACTTAAGTCTAAAGAAAAAGGACAAAAAGATTTTCTGTGTAGGTAGTGTAGTAATTCCCCCTTGGTTTTTCTTTGTGCCGCGATTCTTTTCCAAGGGTTTTGTCTGAACTGGGTGTAACTAGTTTTATTTTTTTAGGAGTAGGAGCCATTGTGCTATGAATTGAATTGAAGCAATATCTCTTGACTTTGTTATGCCTTGAGAATAAATAATTCGGATTAACAGGTGTAACTACGAACTCAATAGGATTGATAAACCGACCACAACCCTGGAATCTATATCTCCCTTGGTTACGTGTTTAAATTCCGCAATAGTATTTGTAATAGAAAAGTTAAACATTTGATCATCTTGGACATTAAATTGATTTTAGTTTGCTTAGTTAACGGTTAATCTAAGTCTTTGTGGGTTCGAAATCCGACTTTCTAGTCACTTTATTACTTGACGGCCACTTATACTTGCGTATGTGTTTGGTCGCAACAATAATTCTCTAAGTACCTATATGGGTAGGAAGTAACACGTGTATACATACCTCTCGTGCTCCCGAGCTTGGAAGGGCATGTAAGGTTGCTCGTTCACGAGCATGGTTATATCCTTGTTATGTTTGCTCTCTATTTCAGTTTGTGTCAATTTAACATCATCACTTAAAATGAGATCGAAGAGAATTTAAAATTTGTGAATACTACTTTTATCAAAATAAAATTATTAAAACATCAAAACAAAATAGTCTGCCAGTATATGTTTGATAGGAGATAACAATTACGTATGTATTGTTATGTTGAGGAAGAGGCAAACCCGAAAATAAAGAAGATAAAGAACATCAAATTTTAATGTGGAAAACTCTTCAAATCGAAGGTAAAAACCACGGGATCACAAAGATCCAAAAAGCTCCACTATAACAATAAGAGGGTTACAAAAGTTCTCCAAATTGGCTACACAAAAAGGGCCAAACACGGAGCAACAATAGCAACAAGAGCAACAACTAATCAATTGAAGAAAGAGTATAATCCACAAAATGAAGCTGCTGTTCGAGGCTCGAAATCAGATGCTACGAGCCTCCAAATCCGATCTTCACCGTTCAAATCTAAGACCAAGATGTTACGAACACTCAGTCAAAATTTCAGCCCGATCCAACGGTTAACGAATCGAAAAACGTGATTTGAAGTTGGCTGGTCGGAAAAAAAATCTGCAGCAAAACAAATACTTTTTCCTCTCTTCTCTCTTGATGAAAGCTCTCTCAAAACCCACTCTTATGTGATTAAGTCTTTCAAAGACTTGTATCAATGAGCATAGAATAATTCTCCAAGGTTGTCCTATTTATAGATCATGAGTGGTGCTTTCTCTTAAAGCCAAAACCCACTCAAAATAGGAATAAACCGAATCCAATTCCAAATAGGATTGGAAACCAAAAGAGAATAGGATTAGGCCATTGGGCCTTTGGCTGGACAACATGGGCATGTGCCCAACAAACTCCCCCTCCAGCCAAGGGGCCAAATGTGTCTTCAAGTAGAGGAACTATTGACAGGCTTCATGCCTGCCAATTTTCTGCAAAACGCATGCTTATCTGCAAGCTTAACTACGAAGTCCTCAAGCTGCTCCATATAAATCTCCTCATTTAAATCACCATGAAGAAAAGCAGTCTTGACATCCATCTGCTCAACCTCTAAATCTAGACTTGCGGCTAAGCCTAGAACCACACGAATAGAAGACATCTTCACAACAGGGGAGAAAATTTCATCAAAGTCAACTCCCTTCTTCTGGCCAAAACCTTTAACAACTAACCTCGCCTTGTATCTAGGCGCAGAGGTATGGTTATCTTGCTTTATTCTGAATATCCATTTGTTAGATAAAGCTCTCTTACCTTTCGGCAATTTCACTAACTCATATGTGCCATTCTCATGGAGTGACTTCATCTCATCTTCCATCGCTTCGATCCAATGATCTTTGTGATTATCTTGCATGGCTTCATCATAATTCTCAGGTTCTCCCATGTCAGTCAAAAGTACATACTCATCAGGAGGATAGCGCATGGATTTTTGCTTCTCCCTTGTAGATCTTCTAAGAGAGGTTTCAGGAGCATTCGAAGTAGTTACCTGTGCAGGAATTGGTCACTGATCAACCACAACTTCACCAACTGGAGCATCCATAACATCTACACCATGATGATCATTTTGATCTTGATCACTATCTCCATCATTGTCTTGGGTTCCTTCATGTGCAATAGGTGCCTTAGCAATTGAAACTGGATCAATATCAACTAAGCTCTCATTACTCTGAGAATCTATCTTCTCAGCTTTGTCAATATCTTCAATAGTTTGATCTTCAAAGAATATTGCATCACGACTTCTAATAAGTTTATTATCAATTGGATCATAAAAACGATACCCTAACTCATCTTGACCATAACCAATAAAGATGCACTGCTTAGTTTTGACATCCAGTTTCGATCTCTCATCTTTAGGAATATGCACACAAGCTTTACACCCAAAAACTCTCAGGTGATTATAAGAAACATCTTTGGCAAACCAAACTCTGCCTGGGACATCACCATCCAAAGCAACAGCGGGAGACAAATTGATAACATAGGCAACAGTGTTAAGTGCTTCCGCCCAAAATGTATTTGGAAGTTTAGCCTCTGAAAGTAAGCATCTAACTCTCTCAACTAGAGTTCTATTCATCCTCTCTGCCAAACCGTTCAATTGAGGCGTCTTGGGCGGAGTTTTCTGATGACGAATTCCTTGTTCCTTGCAATAGTTATCAAAGGGACCACAATATTCACCACCATTGTCAGTGCGAATACATTTTAATTTCTTCCCCGTCTGTCTCTCAGCTAAGGCCTGAAATTCCTTAAACACGCCAAGTGCTTGATCTTTAGTTTTCAAAGGATACACCCAGAGCTTACGAGAATGATCATCAATGAAGGTCACAAAGTAAAGTGCACCACCTTTTGACTTTACTTTAAAAGGACCACACAAATCAGGGTGTACTAGCTCTAATAAATCGGGCTTTCTTGAGGGAGGATGGCTATGAAAGGAAACCCTTTTCTGTTTGCCAGCTAAACAATGTATGCACCTTTGCAGCTTTGCTTGTTTTACTCCAGAAAGCAAACTTTTCTTAGCCAAACACGTAATCCCTCTCTCACTTATATGACTCAATCTTCGATGCCACAATTCTGACAAACTATCACTTTCCACCAGATTTATTGAGTCATTAAGAATAGAGCCTTGTGTCACATATAATTGACCATACTTGACTCCTCGAGCCACTACTAACGAGCCCTTGGTGAGCTTCCATTGGCCGTTAAAGAGAGCATTATGGTAACCTTGATCGTCTAATCTTCCTGCGGAGATCAAATTGAAAGGAAAGTCTGGAGCATGCTTCACATCTTGAAGAACTAACGTTGAACCATTATTAGTTTTCAAACAAACTGTGCCAACACCAAACACCTTAACTTCACTGGCATTGCCCGTCTTTAACACTCTAGAATCAACATGAGTATAAGATGAGAAAAAATCTTTTCTTGGTGTGACATGTGAGGTAGCTCCAGAATCTACTATCCAGCTCGTCTCATCAGTTTAGTGTTTTACAATTTGCAATAATATTCTTATTGATCACGCCCAACTATGCCTTATAAAAAGGACTCTGCGGACGTTGCAAATATAACCCCAGTATTACGCCCAGGGTCGAATCCACAGAGAGTTAACCTATCAACCGCTACCTTCAGACCCACTAAGTCTTCAGAACCAGCTTCCCAAATATTCAAATCTCAGTTGAGTGTTCTTTAACAACTAGCTTGCAAATAACTAACTGGCTGTAACTAAGTAAAAATAAAGGTCGTAAACAATTATGAGAAAAAAAGCTAAGGCAATGATTTCTCCTATTGATGGAATCCCTTCTGTTTATGCTCATACAAATTTACCAACACATCTCTATCAATCATGAACGCTAATCTTACCGTAAATCTCTCCCGAGTAATCACAGTAATTTACTATTGCATTCTCCCGAGATACACTAGCTTACTTTATTTAGCACGATTCACTTTAGATTACACCCAAGGCTTCGTTATCCCTAATCCCGCCTTTAAACCTGCAATTATAGATTCCTCTAATAATCTAGGAGTGGTGTTGTTCAACAATACCCTAAATATGCATTCTTTTCCAAGTTATGCACACTAAATAGGCACAGCTAATTGAGGATCCTGTCAATTAACTACAACGAACACGAAGTTGAACAAATAAAGATTAAACTAGCAATTTGTATTCACATAAACAAGAAGTTCATCACCCAATAGGTTCCATCAATGCCTTAGACAAGGAATTTAGCTACTCATAGATATGGAAGGAATAAACTAAGCTTGAATTCATCATAAAATCAAAAGAAAAGAAGAAAGATGTTTAGAGTACTTTCTCACAATTGTTTTCCTTGCTAAGAAACCTAAAAAATCAATACATGCCTCTCTTGGGCGAAGTCTAATGTTTTAAATAGGGTTTAGGTCTAAAAATCCCGTAATTGACACTTTGGTCCCAGAAGTTTCTGCGTCTGCCGCGGTTCTGCCGCGGTCGCGGTAGAACCGCGGCCNTCTCAGTTTTGTCAATATCTTCAATAGTTTGGTCTTCAAAGAATATTGAATCGCGACTTCTAATAAGTTTATTATCAATTGGATCATAAAAACGATACCCAAACTCATCTTGACCATAATCGATAAAGATGCACTGCTTAGTTTTGACATGCAGTTTCGATCTCTCATCTTTAGGAATATGCACACAAGCTTTACACCCAAAAACTCTCAGGTGATCATAAGAAACATCTTTGGCAAACCAAACTCTGTCTGGGACATCACCATCCAAAGCAACAGCAGGAGACAAATTGATAACATAGGCAACAGTGTTAAGTGCTTCCGCCCAAAATGTATTTGGAAGTTTAGCCTCTGAAAGTAAACATCTAACTTTCTCAACTAGAGTTCTATTCATCCTCTCTGCCAAACCGTTCAATTGAGGCGTCTTGGGCGGAGTTTTCTGATGACGAATTCCTTGTTCCTTGCAATAGTTATCAAAGGGACCACAATATTCACCACCATTGTCAGTGCGAATACATTTTAATTTCTTCCCCGTCTGTCTCTCAGCTAAGGCCTGAAATTCCTTAAACACGCCAAGTGCTTGATCTTTAGATTTCAAAGGATACACCCAGAGCTTACGAGAATGATCATCAATGAAGGTCACAAAGTAAAGTGCACCACCTTTTGACTTTACTTTAAAAGGACCACACAAATCAGAGTGTACTAGCTCTAATAAATCGGGCTTTCTTGAGGGAGGATGGCTATGAAAGGAAACCCTTTTCTGTTTGCCAGCTAAACAATGTGTGCATCTTTGCAGCTTTGCTTGTTTTACTCCAGAAAGCAAACTTTTCTTAGCCAAACACGTAATCCCTCTCTCACTCATATGACTCAATCTTCGATGCCACAATTCTGACAAACTATCACTTTCCACCAGATTTATTGAGTCATTAAGAATAGAGCCTTGTGTCACATATAATTGACCAGACTTGCCTCGAGCCACTACTAACGAGCCCTTGGTGAGCTTCCATTGGCCATTAAAGAGAGCATTATGGTAACCTTCATCGTATAATCTTCCTGTGGAGATCAAATTGAAAGGAAAGTCTGGAGCATGCTTCACATCTTGAAGAACTAACGTTGAACCATTATTATTTTTCAAACAAACTGTGCCAACACCAAACACCTTAACTTCACTGGCATTGCCCATCTTTAACACTCCAGAATCAACATGAGTATAAGATGAGAAAAAATCTTTTCTTGGTGTGACATGTGAGGTAGCTCCAGAATCTATTATCCAGCTCGTTTCATGGGATACCAAATTGATGACGTTTTCATCATAAGCAAAAAGAAGATCATCTTGAACAATAGCAGCAACATTGTTCTCGTTATTTTCAACTTTCTTTCCTTCTCTAGTGTCTTGGTTCAACTTGCGTCAAAAACTTTTGATGTGTCCTTTCTTGCCACAGTGGTTGCATGTAACATTATAGTATTTGGACCTTGACTTACTTCTACTTTTACCTCTATTCCTTGAGCCTCTTGTTCTATCTCTCCCCCGGTCTTCTGTAACCAAGATATCTGCTTGTGAGGATGAACCCTGCAATTTTCTCCTTACTTCCTCGTTTAACACACCACTCTTGGCATATTCCATGGTCACCTTACCTCCAGGAGCTGAATTTGTCAAAGAAACACGAAGAGTTTCCCAAGAGTCTGGCAGAGTATTAAGAAGCCAAAGTCCTTGTATCTCATCATCGAAATTAACCCCCATTCCAGATAGCTGATCAAGGACGCCCTGAAAATCATTTATGTGATCAAGGATAGGGCTGCCTTCCTTGTATTTAAAGGTCATCAATTGCTTTAGCAGAAACAATTTGTTATTCCCGGTTTATGAAGCATAAAGAGTCTCTAGCTTTTTCCACAATGATCTCGCATGTATCTCGTTCACAATATGGTTGCGAACATTATCTTCAACCCATTGCCGTATATATCCACATACTTGTTAGTGCTCAAAATCCCAATCTTCATCGGATATACTCTCGGGTTTATGAGCTGAAAAAACGGGTAGGTGCATCTTCTTCACGAACAACAAGTCTTTCATCTTGCTTCTCCAAATATTATAATTTCTCCCATTTAAACATACCATCTTGCTCATATTCACCTCCATTCCGTAATAACCCGGATAAATAACCAAGGCTCTGATACCACTGTTATGTTGAGGAAGAGGCAAACCCGAAAATAAAGAAGATAAAGAACACCAAATTTTAACGTGGAAAACCCTTCAAATCGAAGGTAAAAACCACGAGATCATAAAGATCCAAAAAGCTCCACTATAACAATAAGAGGGTTACAAAAGTTCTCCAAATTGGCTACACAACAAGGGCCAAACACGGAGCAACAATAGCAACAACTAATCAATTGAAGAAAAAGTATAATCCACAAAATGAAGCTGCTGTTCGAGGCTCGAAATCAGATGCTACGAGCCTCCAAATCCGATCTCCACAGTTCAAATCCAAGACCAAGATGTTACAAACACTCAGTCAAAATTTCAGCCCGATCCAACGGTTAACGAATCAGAAAACGTGATTTGAAGTTGGCTGGTCGGAATAAAAATCTACAGCAAAACAAATACTTTTTTCTCTCTTCTCTCTTGATGAAAGCTCTCTCAAAACCCACTCTTATGTGCTTAAGTCTTTCAAATACTTGTATCAATGAGCATAGAATAATTCTCCAAGGTTGTCCTATTTATAGATCATGAGTGGTGCTTTCTCTTAAAGCAAAAACCCACTCAAAATAGGAATAAACCGAATCCAATTCCAAATAGGATTGGAAACCAAAAGAGAATAGGATTAGGCCATTGGGCCTTTGGCTGGACAACATGGGCATGTGCCCAACACGTATTTGGTACTTCCTCCGTTACAGTTTATATAAATCTATTTTATTTTTCGTAAAAGAATGATTCTTTTCTAAATTTGGAAATAATTTAACTTAAATTTTTAATTTTATCTTTAATCAGAAACTTTTATAACCGCATAAATACTCTAGACCTTATTCTAACATGTTTAGGCAAAAATTTCATTAACTTAGCCTAAACATGTTCGCATAAATTGGAAGTGACGTAGTATTTTTATCGCACAATAATAATCATTTGGAGGAGAGAGGGAGGGGCAGCAGCAAGACGCAGACGAAGTGGCATAGCCTAATTGGCTATAGCTCTGGTGGAGACAAATAACGACATACATATATCAAACCCAGTTCATCAATCCCGCACGCCTCTTACAAAAGGATCATAGTGCCACGACAGCACCGCTTTCCTTCATAGTACTTCTCTCTTCTTTACTTTCGGGCAACGTTGCCACTACAACCGACTGTCTTCAAAAAGTCTACTAAGCTAAAAATAAATATCATTCAACTATAAAGAAGTTGCAGGAATCAGTGTCTATCCAGAAAATGGAGTGCAAAGATAGCAGTATCATTTCCCACTCTTCTAACAAATTTCCCTCTGATTTGAAGTACCAGTCAGGATTCGGAAATCACTTCTCATCTGAAGCTATAGTTGGAGCTCTACCTCAAGGTCAAAACAGCCCCCTTGTTTGCCCCTTTGGCCTTTATGCTGAGCAGATCTCTGGCACCTCTTTTACTTCCCCTCGCAAACTTAACCAACGCAGGTTTCATTCACTTCTCTCTCTCTCTCCAAAACATTATTGATTTATTTAGCACAGTTCTTGTTAGTATGTTATTTAAAACTGAGTAGAAATAATAAGAACAGCTCGAGATTCAGTAAAGCAGGAAGTGAGTGACCCTTTGATGAGCAGTAGAATAAATCAGTTCAACATTACCGCCCTAGTTCTTGGAAAGAGGATCGAGCTTTGTCCCCTTTGGAGATTTAATTAAAAGGGCAGCCCGGTTCACTAAGGTGTGCGGGTCCGGGGAAGGGTCAGATCATGTGCATTTCTGCCAGAGGCTATTTTCATGGCTCCAACCGTGACCTCAAGGTGCCAACGGCTTCCGTTCGAATAAATTGAGTAGCTTTCGCCCACAATTAAGTGATCTCCCAAAATGATCACTCTTCCATACAAAAAAATAAGATTTAAGTTATATATACGGGTAATTAACGATTTTGTAGACGAATAGTGTAGTTTAACCGATTATAGCAGGTTAGTTACTATTTTTGTTAGGTTAGCGATTAATGCACATTCTGGTGATTTATCTGCATTTACCTCATAAGTGACCTGATTGTGTAAATGTTTTTTTTACACTAGTAGTGCATGCAACTTAAACTCATAAAGATGCTAATGAAGTGAATCCCCAAAAATAAAAAGCTAATGAAAATAAACTTTTTTTGCTTTCTAATGGTTGTTGAGGATTAGTATAGTCATTCCTACTCATTTATGATTGACACGTAGTTGATTTGATAGATCGGTTATGTGACTATGGGAATTTTCTCTTTCTGCAGTTGGCTATATCGTATTAAGCCATCAGTTACACACGAACCATTTAGACCAAGACTACCAAGACATGAAAAGCTTGTGAGTGAGTTCGACCAGTCAAACAGTTCTACCACACCAACTCAACTAAGGTGGAAGCCGGTGGAGATTCCAGAAACACCGACTGATTTTGTTGATGGTTTGTATACGATATGCGGGGCTGGTAGCTCATATCTCCGGCATGGTTTTGCAATTCACATGTAATTGGTATTTCACACTTGATATAGTATTATGAGCACTATGTCCTTCCAATGGATTTTAGGACAAATTTGTTACTTATTTATGTTTTGTTCTTGTGAATTGATCATTGGGATCGGGATGTGTATGCTTTGGATATAAGCAGCTACTCTTAGAGATTGGCTACTAATTCTGTTGCTATTTGCTTTCTAACCCGAGAGTAAATCGGATCTCCTTAACATGATGGATCACAACTTTCCTTGTGAATAGATAATGATCTGTGTGGAATATCAACTCAGCATAACCGCTACTAGAGATGATATTTGTAGACACCAAATTAGGAACTAGGTTTCACTCGTAGGTTGACATGAAGAATGTCTGGATTCTTGGTTTCGGGTCTGGATATATTTTCTGATAATATAGCATCTTGCTATGCTAGGTACGAGTGCAATTAGAACTAGATATGACGTTCAGTAGATCAAGTGTTAGTGGACGTCTTTGATGATTATTAAGCATTATCAAAAATGCAGGTACACTGCTAACAAATCAATGGAGAACTGTGCCTTCTGCAATGCTGATGGTGATTTTCTGATTGTTCCTCAAAAAGGAAGTAAGTGACCATCAGTCAGGTGTCATCCATCTGATTGTATTCATCCCCAAATTGTTGGCATGTGCGTTGAAACTCTTTCTAACTCCTCTGTTGGTCATGCAGGGTTGTGGATTACAACTGAATGTGGAAAATTGCAGGTTTGTCCTGGTGAAATAGTGATTTTGCCTCAAGGATTTCGGTTTGCTGTTGACCTTCCAGATGGAGCTTCACGTGGTTATGTTGCTGAAATTTTTGGAGCTCATTTTCAACTTCCTGATCTGGGGCCAATAGGTGCTTTAGAAAGTGCAAAACTACTTACTATTGAGAGAGGTGATATTATTTACTGATAATATGTGTTTTAACATGTCATTAGGTGCAAATGGTCTGGCTGCTCCGAGGCATTTTCTTGTTCCTGTTGCCTGGTATGAAGATGGCTCTCGTCCAGGTTACACTATTGTGCAGAAGTATGGTGGTGAACTCTTCACTGCGAAGCAGGACTTTTCTCCTTTTAATGTGGTCGCTTGGCATGGCAATTATGTTCCTTATAAGGCGGGTATTTCTCTATGTTTCAATTCTCATAATATGCGTCAAACGCTCATATTTTATTCATGTAGTTTGCTACATGGAGACTTGATATTGAGTCATCGGATGTCTCCTTAGTCTTCTTAGTTCTGACACAATATATTTCCTCAATTTGCAGTATGACTTAAGCAAGTTCTGCCCTTACAATACCGTATTGATCGACCACAGTGATCCTTCAATAAATACAGGTTGGTAAGGATTATTCAGTTAGTCTAGGTTCTTATCATTAGAAATGTTCTGTCAGCTATTAATTGTCAGTTATCTGCGTGAATCTTGTTCTTAAATTTATCATCGAGCTAGTCACATTTGCCCTAGTTTCTTAAATCAATGCAGTTTTGACAGCACCAACGGATAAACCTGGTGTGGCATTACTTGACTTTGTCATCTTTCCTCCCCGGTGGTTGGTTGCTGAACACACCTTCCGTCCTCCATATTATCACCGCAATTGTATGAGCGAATTTATGGGTCTAATCTATGGTGGATATGAGGTTTTTTATCTTGCTCTTGCATGAATCATTGCCAATTCTGGGGTTAATTCATGCATTTTAATGAAGTTAGCTTGTTTCAGGCAAAAGCTGATGGTTTTCATCCTGGCGGCGCAAGCCTTCATAGTTGCATGACTCCTCATGGTCCCGATACCAAAACATATGAGGTATAATTCCTGCTATATTCTTCCCTCTAGTCCATGTTTCTTTCTCCTCCCCACGCATGTGCCTTCATTTAAAAGGAAATTTGTGATTTTACTCCCTCAAATGTCTGCAAATTCTGATTTTTTGGTCATTGTGATTTCTGGTTAAGAATTTACATGCACTTTTGATCCTTTCAAAGACAAAACTGTCCTTTCAAAACCTTTTCCAAATCCTTTCCAAAGAATGTGGAGGGTGTTTTTGTAAACAAGTAATTTGTTAAAAAAATTATATAATGCATATCATTTTTAATACACGAAACCCAAACAGTCGATGAGAACTAATTCCAGCATAACTAATCCCAGTATTACTAATCCCACCATTACTAATACACCATATTCAGTACTATTCTTACACACCCTACCAAACGATCCAACTACTTAATCTGAACGCTTGTGATATGTGAATCATAAGCTAGCCATCTGTTGTTATATCCAAATCATGGATATACTAGTCCAAGCGATAAATAGTTTACTCCAAGCACTTATGATCTGTTAATCATACACTAGTTATATGTTCTACGTACTTTTGCGTTCACTACCTTGCTGCCATAAAACATTGACAGGCTACTATTGCACTTGGAAATGAAGCTGGTCCACATAAAATAGCTGATACAATGGCTTTTATGTTCGAGTCTTGTCTAATACCCCGAGTCTGTCCGTGGGCACTTGAATCTCCATTTATGGATCACGATTATTACCAATGCTGGATCGGCTTGAAGTCTCACTTCTCAGGACTATCCATGAAAGAAAACATCAATTTTCAGAATGGAAAACCAGTAGAAAGGTGAAATGGAAGATGCTAATTGTTCAGCTAGCTTCTGTAGTTCTGCAAGGGATGTGCTCCTAAAATGATTTAGCTTGTACATAAGAAAGATGCCACGGGCATGTAAATTGTTAAATAAATCCTACGTAGTATTGGATCTAAAGAATAGGGTGACAATCCAAGTGCAGATACAGTGCTACGATGAAAGCGATGTTCTATGAAATTATGACCTCTTGCCCAGTAAGTAGAACATCCTGATGTTGTGGCTTTTGTTGTTGTATATGTAAAGATGGAATACGTCTAGCAATTACAAGAACAATGAATTACTATGTGACAATAACGAGTCCATTAATGGTTACTCAATTATCTACTAAAGTCATCTTTCGTTTGTAACAACTAAGTCACTTAACTATGACAATAACACTCGGAAGACCATTCAATTAGATTTATCAAACTTTTGATTGCAAAATACCTATTTTACCCTCTTGATTATTAACTTCTATTTTATTTTTATTTACTTTTTTAACTTTTTAATATTATGATTTTTTTCTCCTTTTAATTTATATTATGGATTTACCTATAGAATAAATAAAATTTATCTATAAATTAAAAAATAAAAATAGTATTTAAGCATATATAATGTTGGAATAATAAAATATTAAGCATTGTAAAAAATTTAATTAGAACAACTTGTTCGTAATAATAATTTTGATATTAACAACAAAAATTTAAAAATTTATTTACACAATTTTTTGTAAAATATGTATCCCATGCACGTAATATAAATAATTATTTAAAATAGAGGTATTTTTATAATATATATATATATATATATATATATATATATTTTTGAAAATTACGCTTAATAATATTATTCCGACATTATATAAGATAGATAAATAATATTTTTAGTATATTTGTTCTATAGGTAGGTCCATAATGTATATTATAAAGAGAAAACCCATTATATTAAATAAAATGAACAAGAAGAAAAAAGTTGATAATTTAGAGGATAAAATAGGTATTTGACAATCAAAAGTTTGAGAAATCTGGTTGAGTGACCTTGTGAGTGTTATAGGCATAGATAAGTGACTTTTCTGTTACAAACGAAAGAAAAATGACTTTACTAGATAATTTCAGATAGTTGAGTGACCATTTAAGTAATTGACTCTGACAATAACTTGTTGTAATTGTCTAATTAGGAGTAACAAACATGGGAAAAGCAAGTTTCTTTTCCTATTATTGTCATGCTCCTCTTGAGTCTTGACCGTGCCCATCACTGAATTTGGATGTTTTACTTCTATATAGTTTGTCCCAAAAGCTTTGGTGGGGAGGGGCGACAACGGCAGATCTTGAGCATTATAATTGGGTTCCCGGAAACTCAATAACTTTTTCGTATTTCTATTAAGAAATTTACTAAATATCTATAAATATCAAACCGTGAACTCAATTATTATTATATATTAATTTGAGATTATTGCAGAAACCCATAAAATTCAAATATTGAATCCGTCGGCGATTAAATAGATTTGGAAAAAAGTTTCGAGGGAATGAAGCATGCGACAATGTTTGTTGGCACGACCCAAAATCCCAACCTGTTGTGAAGGCGCCTAACACACTTACTAGGCAAGCTGACAATCATAGAACAACTAAACATTTGAATAAACATGCTTTAATAAACTCAACAACAGAAACCTCATAAATATCTGATACAAATAACTGAAATACAACTACAACCATCCCAAAATCTGGTGTCAACGAGTACACGAGCACTACTAAGTATCAACATAAACCAAAAACTCTAGTACAACTGTATGAGTAATAGAACAATACTGAAAAAAAATAAAAGGAAAGAGAGTCAAGGTGTGCGGACGTCATAACAACCCTCCAAGCAGGTACTAGCACAGATCTAGCAATCACCACGTCACCTGGATCTGCACACTAAGTGCAGAGTGTAGTATGAGTACAACCGATCCCATGTACTCAATAAGTAACAGAACTAACCTTCGGCGCTTAGAAGAAGATAGTCAGAGTCTAATATAATAACAACGCGGGTTTGAATGATGACAGAAACAATAAAAAACTCAGAGAAATTATCATAATCAACTCGTTCATGTTACAGAAATTTGGGCATGCTTTCAAGTTCAACAATTAAAGCTCAACACTGATGGGAATATGTCAATTACAGCTATCATGAGGAGTGGTATATCTCTATGCCTACATGTCAGATATGCTTGTCAAATGACTGATTTCACCATGATAAGCCCAAGTACTCACACTCTCAAACTACTCAATTTGTCTGCAAAATACCCACTCAACCCACACACAATCACCCAGCGCTGTTTGGGTACCTGGCATCAATGCCCCTTACCAAAGCACGTGTATATTTATCACTGTGCATGCGCTCGTTGCTGGTATGTCACACTCAGGAGAGGCGGATCCTACCCAAGCTATAATATAAAGCCAATAAGGCCTAGTGAGGCGTGCAGCCCGATCCACATAATAATAATAGTAAAGCCAATATGGCGTGCTGCAACGTCCAACTCGATCCACAATAACACTCTCAACAAGACTCTAAGACTCACCTCAGTCATCGATCTCGTAAGTCTCAGGGGCTCGCAATCTCATATCACTCAACCCAACAACGCCACATAAGGAACAACAATGATATCCTGCGATGTAACTATGAATAATGAACAGAGACTAAGATATGATATTCAAACGAAGAACCATGTCTGAGTGTATAAATACAATTAAAAAAGGTAACTCAAAACAACAAAAATAGCCTCAATAGGTCTTAACCGAATACGCACATAGCCTAAGCATGATTTCTAGCATGAATCGCAATTCATTTACTCTAACAAGTGAGAATTACACGGATAAAGCAAGACTAGATAGCAACACAATACAAAAATCAACCCAAATCATGATTATCACGGTGCACCCCCACACGCCCGTCATCTAGCATGTGCGTCACCCCAACACAACACAAATAACATGTTTTCGAGGGATAGTTAACCTCAATTTCACGTTTAGAAATGTTACTTACCTCAAAGCGCGCAACTCAGTACTCCAACTAACTCTTGCCACGTGAATTGGCCTCCAAATGACTTGAATCTAGCCAAAGCAACTTAATTCCAACAATAATATCTATGGAAACAATTTCAAAAGATAAAACTAAGGTCTTTAAATCGGAAAGTCAACCCAAAAGGTCAACTTGGAATCCGATAATATTCACAAAATCTAAACACCCATTCAATTATGAGTCCAACCATACTATATTCATCCAATTTTGATCACAAATCGACGCTCAAATCCTTAAATCTCACTCTCCAATACATAGTCCAAAAGTCCCCAAATTCCATCTCAGATTCATGAAAATTAGGTATAATAATCAATGGGTAATTAGTATCTAACACCAAAATCGGATAAATATCATTTCCCTCTTCAATTATAATGAGAAATGCTCCAAAATCGCCTTAGACCGAGTCCCACAATTCCAAAGATGAGAAAATAATGAAAACCCTCGATTTTAACCTTCTGTCCAGGCTTTTTGCACTGGCGCCTCCATCCACCGCACCTGCGGCACCGCACATGCGGAAAATTCCAACGCATGTGTGAAATTTCATTAATTCCCCGGCCATCCAGTTCTGCGGAGAGGATATCACACATGTGCTTAATATCCCACTTCTGGGGTTGCAAACATTTCAACCAAGCTCCGCTTCTGCAGTCAAATGCGCTTCTGCGCATGCGCACCTGCGCCCTCAGCTCCGTATCTACAGAAACCTATGCCTCTGCTCCTCTTCACTTCTGTGCTCAGCTACCCGCACATGCGAGCTCGCAGTTGTGGAACTTCCCTCGCACATTCCTACCTCCAGTCAAATACGCTTCTGCCGCACCTGCAGCCAAGACCATGCAGGTACGGTTACACCAGACCTGAAGCTGTAGCAATTCCTTAAGTCCAAATCTCAATCCGATTTCAATCTGGATCATACCGAGGCCCCCGGGACCCCATCCAATCATACCAACACGTACTAAAACACGATACGAACTTAGTCGAAGCCTCAAATCACATCAAACAACAACAAAATTACAAGTCGGACCCCAATTCAAGCGTAATGAAACGAATGAATTTCCAAATTCTAAAACCAATGCCGAACTATATTAAATCATCTCCGAATGACCTCAAATTTTGCACACTAGTCCAAACTGACACAACCGACCTATTCTAACTCCCGAAACCGAAATCCGAGTCCGGTATTAACAAAGTCAACTCTCAGTCAAACCTCTCAACCTTCCAAACCTTCAACTTTTCAACTTTCATCAATTCAAGCCAAAACGACCTACGAACCTCCAAATCAACATTCGGACATACGCCCAAGTCCAAAATAACCATTCAAAGCTATTGGGATTTTAACAATATTCCAAAGTCGTCTACATAAAAGTCAAACTTCGATCAACTCTTTCAACTTAAGCTTCCAACCTTGGAACTAAGTGTCCCAATTCACTCTTAAACCTCCCCGAAACCAATCCAACCATCCCGGCAAGTTACATAACATAAATGAACATAGAAGAAGCAATAAAAGGGGAACGAGTCTACAATACACAAAATGACCGGCCAAGTCATTACATTCTCCCCCTCTTAAACAAAGGTTCATCCTTGAACGAGTCTAGAATCATATATGGAGTCTCAAATAGGTGTGGATAACTGCCCCGCATCATCCGCTTGGTCTCCCAAGTAGCCTTCTCGACTGGCTGGCCCCTCCGCTGAACTTTCATTGAAACTTTATTCTTTGATCTCAATTTTTGAACCTGCCGATCCAAAATGGCCACCGACTCCACATCATAAGTCAAATCCCCATCTAGCTTTACCGTGCTGAAGTCCAAAACATGAGATGGGTCACTATAATACTTCCGGAGCATACAAACATGAAACACTAGGTGAATACGCGATAGACTAGGTGGCAATGCAAGCTTATAGGCCACCTCTCCAACTCTTGCAAGCACTTCAAAGGGACCAATATACCGAGGGATTAACTTGCCCTTCCTTCCGAACCTCATCACCCCTTTCATGGGCGAAACTCTGAGTAACACCTTCTCACCCACCATATAAGCAACATCACGAACCTTCCTATCTGCATAACTTTTCTGTCTAGACTGTGTTGTACGAAGCCAATCCTGAAACAACTTGACTTTCTCCAAGGTATCTCGAACTAGATCAGCGCCCAACAACCTAGCCTCCCCCAGCTCAAACCAACCAACTGGAGATCAACACCCCCTCCCATATAAGGTCTCATAAGGAGCCATCTGAATACTCGATTGATAGTTGTTGTTCTAGGCAAACTCTACAAGCGGTAGAAACTGATCCCAAGAACTCCCGAAATCCATAACACAGGTGCGTAGCATATCTTCCAAGATCTAAATGGTCTGCTCGGACTGTCCGTCCGTCTGGGATGGAATGATGTACTCAACTCAACTTGTGTGCACAACTCTCGCTGCACTGCTCTCCAAAACTCCAATGTGAACTGCGTGCCTTGATCAGAAATAGTAGAGATCGGCACACCATGAAGACGAACAATGTCACGGATATATATTTGAGCCAGCCACTCTGAAGAATAGGTAGTCACAACCGGAATAAAATGTGCATACTTGGTTAGTCTATCCACAATAACCCACACTGCGTCAAATATTTTCAAAGTCTGTGGGAGGCCAACAACAAAATCCATGGTAATACGCTACCACTTCTACTCGGGAATCTCAAGTCTTTGAAGCAAATCATCTGACGTCTAGTGCTTGTACTTCACCTGGTGATAGTTAAACACCGAGCCATATACTCCACTATATCTTTCTTCATTCTTATCCATCAACAGTGTTGCCTCAAGTCCTGATACATCTTGGCGGCACTCGGATGAATGGAATACTGCGAACTGTGGGCCTCCTCAAGAATCAACTCACGCAACCCATCCATGTTGGGCACACAAATCCGACCCTGCATCCGCAATGCCCTATTATCTCCAATAGAAACCTCCTTAGCATTACCGTGCCCTTAAGGACGAGAAAATGGGGGTTGTCATACTGACGCGCTCTAATGCGCTCATACAAAGAAGACCGAGAAACCACGCAAGTAAGAACCCGGCTAGGCTCCGTTGCACCCTATTTTGCACTAGTCAAGACATGATTCAACTCGTGGTTTCTCTGTTGTTGATGAAAGAGAGTCGCCACCTAATATTTGAAGGTATTCTAGGGTACATATTTAATTACTAAGTCATGTTCTTGTTGGTATGCTAACCGGTGAGATTATGGGTAAGGGTTCTTGTTCTTCTAAGGGAGAGGTGTTAGGCACCCTTTATAATCTACCTGAGCTAGCTCCATAGGATTTAGACTAAGTTTGGGATCAATTATTTGTGAAGTGATTTGATTAATAATAAGGAAGGCTTCTTACTGCACACCTAAGGATAATATTGACAGGAAGAATGTAAAGTCCCAAAGAGGTATGAGTTTATGAAGGGATTCATAAGAGATGTTAAAAGAGTCTTGAAATTGGTACATAAGTGGTCTAGATTTTATAAGTTTAAAAAGGGGATTGAATCATGAAAATACTTTGATTTGAGGGATGGCTATTTATATAATGCTAAAAGGATGTTTGTGAGAAAGCATATCTAGAATTTACCTTAGATTCGAAGGATTTTTAAAGAAAGGGTCATTTGCTGGAAATTCCTTAAAGGCGACGATTTTTTGAAGTTCTGATTTTCTTTTGAGAAAACGAAGTTAAAATCTGATTTTCCCTTTTAGAAATAGAGCTGTTGTTCACTAAGTTCTGGATTTTAAAATCGTTAAAGAAAAGAAGGGTGAGTGAAAAAACATAGTAACTAGCGAGCAGATTACAGCTAGCGAACGAAGGATCTACTATTAGCTAATTTTCCTTTTTTTAAATTCTATATTGTTTAAGGCTTGCCTAAGTTCATATGATACTAAAACATAAAGAAAAAAGGAAAGCATGTGTTCTAATATATGAGTGTTATATACATGAGAGATAAAACAACAATGAAGACATAACAAATACAACTAACATTAAACTAGTAGAGGCAGTAAACTAAATTAACGAGGCAGTAACAATGATAAAAAGAGTTGAGGGAAAGAGGACTGGACTCTGGAATTTGGCCTCAAGAAGATAGACCCAGCAGTAAAGAAGAGCGAACACAGCTGACTTTGGACTCTTGGACACGGTTCAATAAGGTTGGAATTGGGCCTAAGTTCATCAAGAACTCAGAGGCCCAAATAGATCTACATGTGAAAAATAAGAAGGTCATTAGAGATGTATCCAATACATTTAACATATTCTAACTATAGAATATATTTCGATATGCATAACAAATACATAAACAGATAATTGAAGCAGGAATAAGATTAATATGGTAGAGGAAATTATATATTGATATGGTGGCTTTACTTAGCAAATAATTCACATTGGAAACCTTTCGTTGTCACTAAAACTAAACCCTTAAACAATCAAACGTGTCAATGAATTAAGAGCTAAGGAGGGAACCCTGTGAGCACGTGATTTTTGCCCTACATGAATTATTCCTAGAAATTCAAACAAAATGATTTCTTTCATTATGTTACAATTTTGTGGATTTTTGGTGACATTTTAGGTTAATTGACTGCATTTTATTTGTGCATTTTAATTAGTAAAAACACAAAAAATACTTGGCATTTTCATTTGGGATTTAATTTCACATTTTAGGATTATTTAGTAGTAAAGTTACTTTAAAAATTAAAGAAAATAGCAAAAATGGTTCTGGGCCATTTAATTAAATTCTGCCCAGCCCAAACACACCCCAGGCCAGCCCAACCCACGTCCCAACCCGGTCCAGTCCCACACCCTACCCAAAACGACGCCGTTCCCTTTCTCTTTAATCTGGTCCGTCGATGTATCTCAATCCAACGGCCACGAACTGAGGAGTTATATGTATATAACTGTCCGAACCCATGCCCCCCCTCTCAGACCCCCCCCTATTCGTCTCTAACATCAAACCCTAAAAGACCAGCCGCCTTTATACCCTCCACCAACACCGCCGCCGGCAAAGACGCAACCTTCTCCGATGGCTCCCAAAATCANAGCCACCAAACTGGGGCAGAAAATGTTTCTTTGTTTTGTCTATTTCTATTGAAATCAGGCGCCCACCTGGAGAACAAGGGAATACATTTCAAGTTCAGCAATCAGGCGCCCACCTGGAGAACAAGGGAATACATTTCAAATTTCAGTAATCAGGCGCCCACTTGGATAACAAGGGAATACATTTCAAGTTCAGCAATCAGGCGCCCACCTGGAGAACAAGGGAAACATTTCAAATTCAAGCACTCAGGAGCCCGCCTGGAGAATTGAGGCATTTATTTTCAAGTTTTTGGCAATCAGGAGCCCCGCCTGGAGAACAGAGGCATTTATTCCAAGCTTTAGCAATCAGGAGCCCGCCTGGAGAACAGAGGCATTCATTTTCAGATTATCAGCAGTCAGGGGCCCACCAGGAAAATGGACACATGTTTCAAGTAATCAAGCATCATTCGGAGGAATGGCAGCAATATCGCCAATCACAATGCAGGACAACAGCAGGAATACCACCGGAAGATTTCAAGATACAAGTTCAAGGCAACACAAGAACAAGTTAGAAGACATAGATAGGACCCTTTTGTAATTCGTAGATCATAGCTTAGGCCAGCTTCTTTTTATTTTTACTCGGTGTAATAAGGAGGTCAGCAAGCAGTAGCAACAGCAACAGCAGTGAAAATCACAGCTCCTGGTAGTCCCAGCTACCAAACCTTCCCGAACTACACTGACCTGATTCCTTTTTAGCCAAGGATATGTAGGCAACTTTTGAAGCAGGGTTCGGTCAGACGGTTTTCAAAATGCTTCACACGGAGTATTCGAATGGGCAAAAATTGCTCGTTTCCGCTCACTTATCTTTGCACGGAAACTCGTCGTGTTCCCGAGCAAAGAGGGGCAGCTGTGAGCACGTGATTTTTGCCCTACATGAATTATTCCTAGAAATTCAAACAAAATGATTTCTTTCATTATGTTACAATTTTGTGGATATTTGGTGACATTTTAGGTTAATTGACTGCATTTTATTTGTGCATTTTAATTAGTAAAAAACACAAAAAATACTTGGCATTTGCATTTAGGATTTAATTTCACATTTTAGGATTATTTAGTAGTAAAGTTACTTTAAAAATTAAAGAAAATAGCAAAAAATGGTTCTTTTCCCACACCCCACCCAAAAAATGGTTCTGGGCCATTTATTTAAATTCTGCCCAGCCCAAACACACCCCAGGCCAGCCCAACCCACGTCCCAACCCGGTCCAGTCCCACACCCCACCCAAAACGACGCCGTTCCCTTTCTCTTTAATTTGGTCCGTCGATGTATCTCAATCCAACGGCCACGAACTGAGGAGTTATATGTATATAACTGTCCGAACCCATGCCCCCCCCCCCCGTATTCGTCTCTAACATCAAACCTTAAAAGACCAGCCGCCTTTATACCCTCCACCAACACCGCCGCCGGCAAAGACGCAACCTTCTCCGATGGCTCCCAAAATCACACCCCTATACCGCCTCAATGACCTCGACACAAATCCCTCATTATCTCCCTTCGAATCCCACCAGAGTCTTTCGAATAATCGAAAACGTCATCGTTATCTCCGCCGCCCACGGCGGCGCCGCTACCAAATGACCCCAAAGATACACCCTATACTCTCCTGGTTCCCCTCTTCTTGAATCCCTCATTGGTTTCCTTCAAACATCACCGGAACTGCTCGAATTTTGAATCATAAAGAAGGCAGAACCCTAGGAGTTCATTTTTGCTCGATTTTTCCTGATTTTTCTACTCTAGTATTGGATTCGAGTCACGAAATAACGTTTTCGTTTGTTCTTTGACAAGAACAAACGATTAACATTATTCCGGGGCTCGAATCGATTTTTCAGTCTTCTTCCCGGTTTTGCATAGGTAAGTTTCTTCTCTTTCTTTGTTATTTGAATTCAACTAATTTCTTGTTATTTAAAATAGTTACTGATTAATTCATGTTTTAGCCTGATTAGCAGTGGCTATTGTTCTAGGTCTTGTTTAGTTTTAGGGTTCCAATTACATTGGTTATCTGTTTGATTGAAATTCCATAGTTGTTATTACATTGCTGATTTGAACTTGTTCATCTTCTTAGATTAACTGGTTCATTTTGTTATTTGATTTAGTTCAGTGTAGTTTCGTGTTTGAATTATTGAATCGCTCAGTGATAAAATTAGTTTAAGATTAACAGTTTAGTTAGAATTAATTTTTATGTTGTGATTGGATTAGAATCCACTTTTAGGCTCTTCTTATTGAAATTGGTTGATTATGGCTGAATAGGCTAATTTTTGGGTTAATTAATATGAGGTTGGTGATTTCAGGGGTAGTTTAGGCACTCAGAGTTGCACAAGAATGTGGTGGTTAAAACTAGAATCTTCTAGGACCTTCCAAAGTAGGGCTTTAGTGTAAATTTCAGTAATCTTAGTGGGATAACTTGAGTAACAAGTCAGAAAATAGAGGGTTAAGTAGAAATAAGTGAGGGACTAATATGTAAAACTAAAAATCTGAAGCTGCACCTCATTGTGCCTATAAAATGGCATTTCTTTGCCTTCATTTGAGGAAGGGGGGCCTCACAAAAAATTTCCTCCGATTCCTCACAAGTTTCAGATCTGAAATTTGAAATCCAACTCCCTTAGATCTTAGTCTTCTCAAATTTCCAGAAAAACAACAGAAAATCAAAAAAAATTACCGTTTCATTAATTTCTCCTTAGCTCACTTTCAGATTCCAGTCCTTAATCCAATTTTCTAGCTCATTAAGGATCAGAAGTAACTTGAACTCATTTGATTTTGCTCGACATTGATATTTACAAGTTATTCGAGTCAGATGTGCATGAGATTTGCTTAATTCGAGTTGATTGTTGGTTGTTTACTGGTTGTATTAGTGCTGGGTTCATTTCTGGCTATTTGGTGCTATTTTGGGTTGATCTGTGGGTTCTGCTTGGTTTTCCAACTTATCCTGAACTGCTGAATACTTTCTGGGCTATTATACTCATTTATTGATTGCTGCTGGGTTTTAAACTCGTTCCTGAGCTACTGCTGGGAATTGTTACTGCTGCTGACTTCTTCCTTTTCTGTTTGATTCATTCTTCAGGTACACATCTCAGAATCACCCTGATGTAACTATTGAGATAGAAAAGAAATGAGCATGTTCACGTTTTCTGCGTCACACTACGTGTTCATTTGAACTGTGTATATTAACAGTTAGAAATATGTTAGTTAGTGTGTATGTGTCTGATATAATTCAGGTTTGGTATGCACTTAATTGGACTGATTTGGACAGTTAAATTTGTGGTTACTTAGCTGTAGTCTTAGCACCGCTAGTACTTGCTTTGGTTTAGCATTTTTCTGTTTAAAATTAAAAATCAGAAGTAGTTTAAACCTGCAATTAAGTTGAAATCAATGTGATGGCCACATCGAGTTCAATTTTAAGCTGAACGTGCGTCTTGAACAACTTCTTAATGCAGTAGTTGATATAAGCAGATTAGTTATTAATGTCGAGGCATGCGTTTCCTTGAGTTCATTGTTTCAATGTAAGCATTGACAATTCTAAGTCAGTAGTTAATATTAGTAGTTCACTTGAATTAAGTATGCAATATCAATTTGACTGATTTGAATAGCTAAGAAGTCACTGGTAGGTAAATAAATAAGGTAATTAGGCTGTGATATTAAATCCAACGCCGATATGAAATCTGGGCTGTTTTGAGCTTGCAAATTGTTAGGCCCATTTGTTAATTTTTGGGGCTGAAATCAAATCGTGTGAGACCCCACGAATCTTTTGGGTTATGTATTCTTCCTGGGCTAAGCTTGAGGCATAAAGGAAACTGATGAAGTTCTTATAAAAGTCATGGACCCAAGAGGATAGTAGCTTTTGAACAATACTAATTAATTAGGGCTTCTTCTTTTATTATTAGAGACAAATAAAAAATAGAAAATTATAGACTGCTTTAGGATTGCCTTTAAATAATAAACGAGGTGAGCCCCGCCAAATAAAACGCATAAATCTCAGGGCCCTCAATAAATGTTATATAAAATACTTAGAATTCGGGCGGACCATTTAGCGAATTTCACGGTCTTCCTCAAAGATAATAAACGCGTAGTTGCTTTAGGCGCGTATTTTAATAATATTACTTTCCAAAATGTGGGTGCACATTTATGTGACCCAAATCCAAATCTCAACGAAGTTGAAATGTGTTGACAATTACGGGTGCACTGGTGCGACGTGGTTCGAGACGCATTTTCACGACGTTGCAATTCTTATTAAAAATAACAATAAAAACGGTTTACTACTAAAAGGCATATAGGTTAGAATGTGTTTTAAAATCAGATAAAAGCAAATACAACAGTTGAGCGACCGTGCTAGAACCACGGAATCCGGGAATGCCTAATACCTTCTCCCGGGTTAACAGAATTCCTTACTCGGAGTTCTGGTTCGCGGACTGTTAACAGAGTCATAATTTCCTCGGATCGGGATTCAAACGGTGACTTGGGACACCATTAATCTCCCAAGTGGCGACTCTGAATATTAATAATAAATCCCGTTCCGACTGTCCTTTAATTGGAAAAACTCCTTTGCGCCCTCGCAGGTGTAGAGAAAAGGAGGTGTGACAGCTCTGGCGACTCTGCTGGGGATCAGAACCCAGAACTTTGGTTCAGGGTTCAGAATCCGAGCTTAGATATATTGTTGTATTTGGCTTTATCTGATTTTCCTACATGTTTCATGCTAAATGTGCAAAATGTTGTTGTTACCACTTTGATATTATCTGGATTGTATATAAATCGTGGCGAAACCCTTCTCTTCTCACCTCCGGGGATGTGCTTACTGGTTGAGACTCCCTATTCTATTTGTGTCAATACCCTGAAATAAGAAAGAGGCCGGACAAGTTACTAAGCCGGATGACCTTTTGGTTCCCGGTACGTAGCCCCCTCCTCGACTCGAGTTGTCCGCTCGAGTACACAGTCTAGAACACATACCCAGGTTTTGAACCTAGAAGAACTTGACTTCATGCCGGATCCCTAGTAGGAACTCTTATTTGCATCACGTGCATTTTTGACTTAGGGGACTCAACACAGGGGTTGGGTCCGTCTAGGACAGGTGTACCCGGAATAATGGACCATCCTGATGCATCCTACTTGTGCATTTATTTGTTTTGGACTCGCATGCTGACCGGCTTTGAATATTTGGGAAAAATTGGAAAAAACAAAAAGAGAAAAAGAGAAAATAGCAGTGTAGAGAGTTAATTACCTATATTAGAAAAACCAATGTCCAAGTAGTGCCGAAATGCTGCCGGATTTTTTTTAGAAAATGAAAGAAAAAGAAGAAAAGTATTTTTTGTTTAGTTTGTTTTGTTTGCCAATGGAAAGAAAAACAAAAAGAGTTTTATTAGCCACTGAAAAAGAATATATAAGAAAGAATCTTGCTTTCAGAAATAGTGTATTTGCCAACAAAAACAAAAAGGATCTTGTTTTCAAAAATAGTTAGGTTTATCTGCCCGAACTACGCTGGTTTGATTCTCACCGGACGTGAGATACGTAGGCAACCCTCCTCGGGTCCAACCTCCCCTTTGCAACAATAGCCAAAAAATGCCAAATTTTTTATTTTCATCATGAATAAGTCGGGTGCCGCCATTCTTGTTTAAAATAAGCCGAATGTCCCCAAAAGGGCGCCGGAAGGCTGTTTTTGCAAGAACGGCCACCTTGAGTCAATTTTAACGGTTGGCTGGCACATCCTTAAAATCTTCTTTATGAAGTGCTGAAAGGCCGTATCCGCAATACCGGCTGTTTGTTTAAATTGGAAATTGGAACAGAGATTGTGCCATTTTTCTCTTTTAGGTCAAAATCAGTGATTAAAATCACCTTAATAAATGTGCAGGATGAGCATGACTCAAAATGAATTATTTTCAATCATGCATAAAATCCCTTTGGAGTTACGTCTGTGGTGGAACGACTTAGGCGGAGAAGGGCAGGATGCAGTCAAGAAACATTTGAAAGGGCTTACCGGTTTGCTCGATATTGTGCCTCGCGGAGATATTATTAGAGCACTGGTTACATGCTGGGATCCAGCACATAATGTGTTCCATTTTTCGGACTTCGANCGTCCATAACGCAGATCTGGCAAATGGCTTTTGTACTCTGAGCTTCATATATCATCGATATGGCCATATTGGGGGGTTCAACAACCCAGAAAGCA
>NW_017670459.1:626649-637406 GCF_001879085.1 Nicotiana attenuata
AAAAGATGAGCTGTTAATGGCTTACTTTAGTCAAAGCTTAAGTGGAGCAGCGTTAGAATGGTATACACGACAAGATCATGCTCGGTGGTACCCCTGGGACGACCTGGCTCAAGCATTTGCATGTCATTTTCAATACAACCTCGAAATTGTCCCGGACTGTCTGTCATTGACCAAAATCGAGAAGAAGCCCGGAGAAAGCTTTAGAGAGTACGGTTTCCATTGGAGAGAACAGGCAGCAAGAGTTGATCCTCCGATGAAAGAGAATGAGATGGTTGATTATTTCCTTCAGGCTTTGGAGCCAACCTACTATGGTCATCTGGTGTCCGCGGTGGGGAAAACTTTCAATGAGGTCGTAAAGATGGGAAGCATGGTGGAAGAGGGTCTCAAGTCTAACAAGATTATGAGCTATGCGGCACTCAAAGCAACTACGCAGGCTATTCAAAGCGGCACCGGAGGAGTATTGGGAAAGAAAAAGAAAGAAGAAGTGGCAGTAGTGGAATCAAGGGTCTGGTCCAGGAGTTCGTCACCATATTATCACCAACCTCGCCCTCACCCCCAAGCTTACCCACATACTCCATATGGCCCACCACAACATTACTACCCACCTCTTACTCCCCATTTCTCCGTCCATCATGCCCAGACATACCCCCAACCCCCTACCCATGCACAATGGCGCGCACCTACTCCCCAAAATACTTACCCATCTCAAAACACCTACCCACCCCCAAGAACCAACAAAAATGCCGCTGGAACCAGTTACCGACCCAACCCCGCATTTAAAAATGATAGGTTGCAAAAGAAGAAGACTTTTACTCCTTTGGGTGAATCTTATACCAGCCTGTACCACAGATTAAGGCAGTTAGGCATGTTGAACCCAATCGAATCCAAATTACCAAACCCTCCCCCAAGGAACCTGGACCATTCAGTAAGTTGTGAGTATTGCTCTGGAGCGCCTGGACATGACACGGAGAAATGTTGGCATCTGAAAACCGCCATTCAGGAACTCATTGATACAAGGAGAATTGAGGTGCAGGCTCCGGAGACTCCCAATATCACGCAGAATCCGCTACCAATTCATCATGAGGCTCACATGATCGAGTTAGTGCAGAAGGGAGAATACAAGAAGCCGTCCCAAACTGTGATGATGATTAAGGCAAGTGAAACTCAAGCAAATGAGAAATTGGTTGATGGGAAAGCCCTGGTCGCAGTGGGCCGGACAGTCAGAGAACCAGTGATGATAATAGAACCAGAGCCTGTTAAGGTGACAATACCAGGAGCAGTTATTAAGCCTGTGTTGGTTGTAAAAGGCGCTCGAACAGAGCCAGTTATCATTAAGCCAGTGACCCAGTTGCCTGTGGTTAGTGAGAAAGCTGTCCCATGGAACTATGACAGAGTGACTGTGATGTACCAAGGAAAGGAAGTTAAAGAAGAAGTGTGCGAAGGGGACAAATGGTTAAATTTGAATGGGATCGGCAGGAGATCGTGGTCCATGGAGAAGACAATTCTTGTAATGCTATTACATCCTTCGAGGAAGTTGAAAATGACAAAGGCCCATGGGTGTACCAAGTCATGGACGCAGTGTCAGTTGATAAAATCTCGGAAGGGGAGTGTGTTCCTATGCCCAAGATAGCTGCTGCATCTGTTATGGTAGCTTCAGAGATGATAAGGAATGGATTCTCGCCCGGAAAGGGGTTGGGCGCTTCACTGCAGGGAATCATACAGCCAGTATCTCTTCCCGGAAATCTGGACACTTTCGGGCTAGGTTTCAAACCCAATGCTGCTGACATAAGGAGAGCCAAAAAGATGAAAAAGAGAGTGTGGACCCTACCAAAACCCATTCCTCGCCTTTCCCGTTCCTTCGTCCGGCCTGGTACTAAACAACGCCCAGCAACAGCACTACCAAATTCCATGGTGACAGAACCTGACAAAGAGCTGATCGAAAAGTTTGAAAGGGTGTTCAATGAAGTGAATATGGTGGAACCAGGCGAAGGTCCGAGTAAAGTTGATGTGCAGTTCGTGGGGTCTCAGGCCAAGCTCAATAACTGGGAAGCTACTCCTCTTCCAACTCGGAAGGAGTCGTGGTAGTTAGCTTTGGATTTTCCTTTGAGTATTAGTTCTGGATTATTTCCAGGGTTGTAATTCAGATTTCTATGTTCCGTCCATTTGGATGAGTTTAAACTTTGTTCTTTTACAATTTTAATGAAATGCAATTTCCTTCTCTCTTCACTCCTGATAGCCTTTATTTTGTTTTCTTTTCTCTCTTGTACAGTCCCTTTTATGCTGGTTTCAATGATGTGTCATGCATGAGGAGTCTCCGGCCTAGTCTTGATAATCCATATGAAATAGTAATACAAGAAATTGAGTGTGATGGCGAGGGGGAATACGATGACGAGGAAGCTTTGGAAGAAATCAGTAAAGAGTTATATCAATTTGAGCAAAAACCCAAACCTAACTTGAATGACACAGAGGCAATCAATCTAGGGGATCAGGAAAATGTTCGAGAAACAAAAATAAGTGTCCATTTGGAAGCCCCGCTCAGGGAGGAGATAATTAAATTGTTGTTTGAGTACAAAGATGTGTTCGCATGGTCATATGATGATATGCCGGGTCTAAGCACCGATCTGGTGGTCCACAAATTGCCCATTTATCCGGAATGCCCCCCTGTCAAGCAGAAGTTGAGGAAATTCAAAACAGATATCAGTGTGAAAATTAAGGAAGAGGTTACTAAGCAATTTGAGGCGAAGGTCATACGGGTTACTCGATATCCTACCTGGTTAGCTAATGTGGTGCCAGTACCAAAGAAAGATGGGAAGACCAGAGTATGTGTTGATTACCGTGATCTCAATAAGGCGAGCCCGAAGGACAACTTCCCACTCCCAAACATCCATATATTGATTGACAATTGTGCCAAACATGAGATTGGTTCCTTCGTGGATTGTTATGCGGGCTATCACCAGATTTTGATGGATGAGGAGGATGCGGAAAAGACGGCATTCATCACGCCTTGGGGAACGTATTGTTACAGGGTCATGCCATTTGGGTTGAAGAACGCAGGGGCAACGTATATGAGGGCAATGACTACCATGTTCCATGACATGATACATCAGGAAATCGAGGTCTATGTGGACGACGTGATCATAAAGTCGAGGAAACAATGTGACCATGTTAGGGATTTGAGGAAATTCTTCCAGAGACTCCGCAGGTACAACCTCAAGCTTAATCCAGCAAAGTGTGCGTTTGGAGTCCCATCGGGGAAGTTGTTGGGATTTGTGGTGAGTCGGCGTGGTATTGAATTAGACCCGTCTAAGATTAAAGCCATCCAGGAGCTACCGCCACCAAGGAACAAGAAGGATGTGATGAGTTTGCTTGGCAGGTTGAATTACATCAGCAGGTTCATTGCCCAGCTTACAACTACTTGTGAGCCCATTTTCAAGCTGCTAAAGAAAGATGCTGCGGTCAGATGGACAGACGAATGTCAAGCAGCATTTGACAAGATTAAGAAGTATTTGGCTAGTCCACCTGTGTTGGTCCCGCCAGAGCCAGGAAGGCCCTTGATCCTTTACCTGACTGTGTTGGACAATTCTTTTGGTTGTGTACTGGGGCAGCATGACATCACAGGAAGGAAAGAGCAGGCGATTTACTACCTCAGCAAGAAGTTCACATCATATGAGGTAAAATACACTCAACTCGAGAGGACGTGTTGTGCTTTAACCTGGGTAGCGCAAAAGTTGAAACATTACTTGTCAGCATATACTACCTATCTCATCTCTCGGTTGGACCCATTGAAGTATATTTTTCAAAAGCCCATGCCCACAGGGAGGCTGGCGAAATGGCAAATCCTGCTTACGGAGTTTGATATTGTCTACGTGACTCGGACCGCCATGAAAGCACAAGCACTGGCTGATCATCTAGCTGAGAATCCCGTTGATGACGAATATGAGCCTTTGAAAACATACTTCCCGGACGAGGAGGTAATGCATGTTGAAGAATTAGAACAGGTCGAGAAGCCTGGATGGAAACTGTTCTTTGATGGAGCTGCCAATGCCAAGGGTGTCGGAATAGGAGCAGTACTGATTTCTGAGACAGGGCAACACTACCCTGTCACTGCTCAACTTCGTTTCTATTGCACCAATAACATGGCTGAGTACGAAGCATGTATCCTGGGATTGAGATTGGCTATAGACATGGGTGTCCAGGAAATCTTGGTCATGGGTGACTCGGATCTTCTTGTACACCAGATTCAGGGAGAGTGGGAGACACGAGATTTGAAGCTCATACCATACCGGCAGTGTTTGCATGAACTTCGTCAACGGTTTCAATCAATAGATTTCAAACACATTCCAAGGATGCACAATGAGGTTGCCGACGCTTTGGCCACTTTGGCGTCAATGTTGCATCATCCGGACAAGGCTTACGTGGATCCGTTACAGATTCAGGTTCGAGATCAGCATGCCTATTGTAATGTGGTGGAGGAAGAGTTTGATGGTGAGCCATGGTTCCATGATATAAAAGAATATCTCCGGATGGGAGTATACCCGACACAAGCTACAGGGGATCAAAAGAGAGCAATTCGACGCTTGGCAAGCGGATTTTTCTTCAGTGGAGGAGTGTTGTACAAGAGAACTCCAGATCTTGGGTTATTGAGATGCATAGATGCCAAACAGGCTACAGTTATCATGGCTGAGGTACATGCGGGAGTTTGTGGACCTCATATGAGTGGATATATATTGGCAAAGAAGATCCTCCGAGCAGGTTATTATTGGCTTACTATGGAACGGGATTGCATCAGTTTCGTGCGCAAATGTCATCAATGTCAGATACACGGAGATTTGATTCATTCTCCACCATCTGAATTGCATACAATGTCAGCACCATGGCCGTTCGTTGCCTGGGGAATGGATGTTATTGGTCCGATTGAGCCAGCAGCCTCAAATGGGCATAGATTCATTTTGGTAGCTATTGATTATTTCACTAAATGGGTGGAGGCAAAAACCTTCAAATCCGTGACTAAGAAGGCAGTTGTCGATTTCGTACATTCAAATATCATATGCCGGTTTGGGATCCCGAAGGTAATCATCACAGATAATGGTGCCAATCTCAATAGTCATTTGATGGCCGAGACATGTCAGCAGTTTAAGATCATGCACCGCAATTCCACTCCATATCGTCCTAAGGCAAATGGGGCAGTCGAAGCAGCTAACAAGAATATCAAGAAAATACTTCGGAAAATGGTAGAAGGGTCAAGGCAATGGCATGAAAAGTTACCTTTTGCTTTGTTAGGCTATCGCACTACTATCCGCACTTCAGTAGGAGCGACTCCTTACTCATTGGTATATGGAACCGAAGCAGTAATACCCGCAAAGGTTGAAATCCCATCCCTCCGAATCATCGCAGAGGCAGAGATTGATGATGATGAATGGGTTAAAGCCCGCCTGGAACAATTAAGTTTGATTGATGAGAAGCGACTGGCAGCAGTGTGTCATGGTCAATTGTACCAACGAAGAATGGCAAGAGCATATAACAAGAAAGTGCATCCGCGGAAGTTTGAAGTAGGACAGTTGGTGCTCAGACGTATCCTACCTCATTGGGCTGAGGCAAAAGGAAAGTTCGCCCCAAACTGGCAAGGGCCATTTGTGGTAACCAGAGTTTTGTCCAATGGCGCTCTATATCTAACGGACGTAGAAGGCAAATGTGTGGAAATGGCCATCAATTCTGATGCAGTCAAGAGATATTATGTATGATTTTCTTTATCTTTGTGTACCTGGTTGTATTTGGCATGTTTTGAGATTGAAATGATGAAGGCATTTTGTTCTGCTACCCAAACACTTTATCCTTTGTTATCCCTTTGAGCCTTATTATATTTCCTTTCGTATCCCTCTTTCGGAATCAATAACAAAACTCGAAAGCCCGAGCAGGGAAAAGTCAGTGGAGAAACAAGCAAAAAACAGTCCAAAAGAAAAGAAAAGAAAAGAGAAAAAAAAAAAGAGGGGAAAAATAAAAGAAAAGAGAAGGAAAAGAAAAGAAATGAAAAGAAAGAAAGGGAAAAGTAGAAGAAAGAAAGATCGCCACAGTAAAGTAGTTCTATGGCCTGAACTACGTCTGACTTGATCCCGAAAGGGTACGTAGGCAGCCTCACTGAGGTTCAATCACAACAGAAGAGAAATCCAAGAATCCCCGAAAAAGAAACTGGGGCAGAAATTATGGTTGTCGCAAGGGATATGATTCCGAAAGTTGTAATGTTGAACCCACATTTGAATTATTTTGAACCTTTATACCTTTCTTTCTAAAACCCGTCCAAAAGCCACATTACGGTCCAAAGAAAGACCTTCTGATCAATTTCAAGAAATGTCAATATGGTTAGGTAAAGCGACTCATGTTGAAGACAACACTCTGGTGACAGAAGGGAAAGGATAAAATGAGAGAGTCTTATCGGTGAAAACCTTCACGGGCACCATAGGGCGATATGAGTTGAGAGAATTGAAAATGAGAGAGTCTTATCGGTGAAAACCCTCACGGGCACCGTAGGGCGATGTGAGTTGAGAGAAATGAAAATGAGAGAGTCTTATTAGTGAAAACCCTCGCGGGCACCGTAAGGCGAAGTGAGTTTGAGAGATATTAAAATGAGAGAGTCTTATTGGTGAAAACCCTCACGGGCACTGTAAGGCGAAAGTGAGATCTTTCAGTTGGGCAAATGAAAGAAGTCTGTGGTTGAAGGTTGTTTGAAACATGGCAAAACAGGCAAGGTTTGAGTTTGGTGAGAGTCGAGCGTGAAGGTATGGTACAATAAATGTGGTGATTGATAACTGATTGGTTGGACAGACTAGGCTGGAATCCGAAATGCATGGCACAATCAACGGAATCAGCCTTTCCGCTCAGATAAGTCCTATCCTTTTTCTCTTCATTACAACTCATTCGTTTTCAGAGTTTTTCTACCCTCAAAACCTTTGAGGTCACTACATTTCATTCTCTTGAGGTCTGTCTTAAGGTGCTTTAGTGTCAGTTCCATTCAAAAACAAAAGAAGGATGTCAAAGTTAACTATTAGCTTCCTAGTTAGATGGCACAACAAGGCGGGAACGTGTCAAAAGAGAGTAAAACATGGAGGACCAATGGAAATCAGAGTCATAATCAGATGGTTGTAAGGGAGAAGCAAGGTTCACAAGAAGGGAACAGAAACACCAAACAGTGATACGAGGTAAAACATGTGGGTCATCAAGACCAGAGGGTTGAAAGTCAATTGGGAAATCGTGACAAGACAAAGCAAGTCCAAAGAAGCAAGTCAGAGCAGAGTCGGAAACGGGAGCATGGCCAGCAAGAATGCCAGTAGCTAACCACCATTTTACATTAACAAATTTTTCTTTGATTGGAACAGGGGTAGAAAATTTTCGTTGTTTTGTTGAAGTCAGGCGCCCACCTGGAGAACAAGGGAATACATTTCAAATTTCAGCAATCAGGCGCCCACCTGGAGAACAAAGGAATACATTTTAAGTTCAGAAGTCAGGCGCCCACCTGGAGAACAAGGGAATACATTTCAAATTTTAGCAATCAGGCGCCCACCTGGAGAACAAGGGAATACATTTCAAGTTTCAGCAATCAGGCGCCCACCTGGAGAACAAGGGAATACATTTCAAATTTCAGCAATCAGGCGCCCACCTGGAGAACAAGGGAATACATTTCAAATTTCAGCAATCAGGCGCCCACCTGGAGAACAAGGGAATACATTTCAAATTTTAGCAATCAGGCGCCCACCTGGAGAACAAGGGAATACATTTTAAGTTCAGCAGTCAGGCACCCACCTGGAGAACAAGGGGAGTATAATTCAGGTTTTAGCTTTCAAATTTTTAGTAATATTTGGTAACATGATGTGCCCAGCCACCAAACTGGGGCAGAAAATATTTCTTTGTTTTGTCTATTTCTGTTGAAATCAGGCGCCCACCTGGAGAACAAGGGAATACGTTTCAAGTTCAGCAATCAGGCGCCCACCTGGAGAACAAGGGAATACATTTCAAATTTCAGCAGTCAGGCGCCCACCTGGAGAACAAGGGAATACATTTCAAATTTCAGCAATCAGGCGCCCACCTGGAGAACAAGGGAAGTATAATTCAGGTTTTAGCTTTCAAATTTTTAGTAATATTTGGTAACATGATGCGCCCAGCCACCAAACTGGGGCAGAAAATATTTCTTTGTTTTGTCTATTTCTGTTGAAATCAGGCGCCCACCTGGAAAACAAGGGAATACATTTCAAGTTCAGCAATCAGGCGCCCACCTGGAGAACAAGGGAATACATTTCAAGTTCAGCAATCAGGCGCCCACCTGGAGAACAAGGGAACACATTTCAAGTTCAGTAATCAGGCGCCCACCTGGAAAATAAGGGAAGTACAATTCAAATTTTAGTTTCCAAATTTTTAGTAGTGTTTGGTAACGCGATGCGCTCGGCCACCAAACTGGGGCAGAAAATTCTTTTCTTTTGTTGTTGGTCTATCTTTGAAATCAGGAGCCCGCCTGGAGAATAGAGGCATTTATTTTCAAGTTTTTAGCAATCAGGAGCCCCGCCTGGAGAATAGAGGCATTTATTTTCAAGTTTTTAGCAATCAGGAGCCCGCCCGGAGAACAGAAGCATTCATTTTTAGATTTTTAGCAGTCAGGAGCCCACCTGGAGAACAAGGGAATATTTTAAGTTTCAGCAGTCAGGAGCCCGCCTGGAGAACAAGGGAATACTTTTTTTTTAAGCATCTGCAGTCAGGAGCCCACCTGGAAAATGGACACATGTTTCAAGTAATCAAGCATCATTTGGAGGAATGGCAGCAATATCGCCGATCACCATGCAAAACAACAACAGGAATACCATCGGAAGATTACAAGATACAAGTTCAAGGCAACACAAGAACAAGTTAGAAGACATAGATAGGACCCTTTTGTAATTCGTAGATCATAGCTTAGGCTAGCTTCTTTTTATTTTTACTCGGTGCAATAAGGAGGTCAGCGAGCAGCAGCAGCAACAACAGCAATGAAAGCACAGCTCCTGGTAGTCCCAGCTACCAAACCCTCCAGAACTACACTGACCTGATTCCTTTAGAGCCAAGGATATGTAGGCAACCTTTGAAGCAGGGTTCGGTCAGACGGTTTTCAAAATGCTTCACACGGAGTATTCGAATGGGCAAAAATTGCTTATTTCCGTTCACTTATCTTTGCACGGAAACTCGTCGTGTTCCCGAGCAAAGAGGGGCAGCTGTGAGCACGTGATTTTTTCCCTACATGAATTATTCCTAGAAATTCAAACAAAATGATTTCTTTCATTATGTTACAATTTTGTGGATTTTTGGTGACATTTTAGGTTAATTGACTGCATTTTATTTGTGCATTTTAATTAGTAAAAACACAAAAAATACTTGGCATTTGCATTTAGGATTTAATTTCACATTTTACTGTAGTAAAGTTACTTTAAAAATTAAAGAAAATAGCAAAAATGGTTCTGGGCCATTTAATTAAATTCTGCCCAGCCCAAACACATCCCAGGCCAGCCCAACCCACGTCCCAACCCGGTCCAGTCCCATACCCCACCCAAAACGACGCCGTTCCCTTTCTCTTTAATCTGGTCCGTCGATGTATCTCAATCCAACGGCCACGAACTGAGGAGTTATATGTATATAACTGTCCGAAGCCATGCCCCCCCCCCTCTCAGACCCCCCCCTATTCGTCTCTAATATCAAACCCTAAAAGACCAGCCGCCTTTATACCCTCCACCAACACCGCCGCCGGCAAAGACGCAACCTTCTCCGATGGCTCCCAAAATCACACCCCTATACCGCCTCAATGACCTCGTCACAAATCCCTCACTATCTCCCTTCGAATCCCACCAGAGTCTTTCGAATAATCGAAAACGTCATCGTTATCTCCGCCGCCCACGGCGGCGCCGCTACCAAATGACCCCAAAGATACACCCTATACTCTCCTGGTTCCCCTCTTCTTGAATCCCTCATTGGTTGCCTTCAAACATCACCGGAGCTGCTCGAATTTCGAATCATAAAGAAGGCAGAACCCTAGGAGTTCATTTTTGCTCGATTTTGCCTAATTTTTCGAGTCTGGTATTGGATTCGAGTCACGAAATAACGTTTTCGTTTGTTCTTTGAGAAGAACAAACGATTAACATTATTTCGGGGCTCGAATCTATTTTTCAGTCTTCTTCCGGGTTTTGCATAGGTAAGTTTCTTCTCTTTCCTTGTTATTTGAATTCAACTAATTTCTTGTTGTTTAAAATAGTTACTGATTAATTCATGTTTTAGCCTGATTAGCAGTGGCTATTGTTCTAGGTCTTGTTTAGTTTTAGGGTTTCAATTACATTGGTTATCTGTTTGATTGAAATTCCATGGTTGTTATTACATTGCTGATGTGATCTTGTTCATTTTCTTAGATTAACTGGTTCATTTTGTCATTTGATTTAGTTCAGTTTAGTTTCGTGTTTGAATTGTTGAATCGCTCAGTGATAAAATTAGTTTAAGATTAACAGTTTAGTTAGAATTAATTTTTATGTTGTGATTGGATTAGAATCCACTTTTAGGCTCTTCTTATTGAAATTGGTTGATTATGGCTGAATAGGCTAATTTTTGGGTTAATTAATATGAGGTTGGTGATTTCAGGGGAGTTCAGGGGTAGTTTAGGCACTCAGAGTTGCACAAGAATGTGGTGGTTAAAACTAGAATCTTCTAGGACCTTCCAAAGTAGGGCTTTAGTGTAAATTTCAGTAATTTTAGTGGGATAA
>NW_017670459.1:637746-673983 GCF_001879085.1 Nicotiana attenuata
TCAGAAGTAGTTTAAACCTGCAATTAAGTTGAAATCAATGTGATGGCCACATCGAGTTCAATTTTAAGCTGAACGTGCGTCTTGAACAACTTCGTAATGCAGTAGTTGATATAAGCAGATTAGTTATTAATGTCGAGGCATGCGTTTCCTTGAGTTCATTGTTTCAATGTAAGCATTGACAATTCTAAGTCAGTAGTTAATATTAGTAGTTCACTTGAATTAAGTATGCAATATCAATTTGACTGATTTGAATAGCTAAGAAGTCACTGGTAGGTAAATAAATAAGGTAATTAGGCTGTGATATTAAATCCAACGCTGATATGAAATCTGGGCTGTTTTGAGCTTGCAAATTGTTAGGCCCATTTGTTAATTTTTGGGGCTGAAATCAAATCGTGTGAGACCCCACGAATCTGTTGGGTTATGTATTCTTCCTGGGCTAAGCTTGAGGCATAAAGGAAACTGATGAAGTTCTTATAAAAGTCATGGACCCAAGAGGATAGTAGCTTTTGAACAATAATAATTAATTAGGGCTTCTTCTTTTATTATTAGAGACAAATAAAAAATAGAAAATTATAGACTGCTTTAGGTTTGCCTTTAAATAATAAATGAGGTGAGCCCCGCCAAATAAAATACATAAATCGCAGGGCCCTCAATAAATGTTATATAAAATACTTAGAATTCGGGCGGACCGTTTAGCGAATTTCACGGTCTTCCTCAAAGATAATAAACGCGTAGTTGCTTTAGGCGCGTATTTTAATAATATTACTTTCCAAAATGTGGGTGCACATTTATGTGACCCAAATCTAAATCTCAACGAAGTTGAAATGTGTTGACAATTACGGGTGCACTGGTGCGACGTGGTTCGAGACGCATTTTCATGACGTTGCAATTCTTATTAAAAATAACAATAAAAACGGTTTACTACTAAAAGGCATATAGGTTAGAATGTGTTTTAAAATCAGATAAAAGCAAATACAACAGTTGAGCGACCGTGCTAGAACCACGAAATCCGGGAATGCCTAATACCTTCTCCCGGGTTAACAGAATTCCTTACTCGGAGTTCTGGTTCGCGGACTGTTAACAGAGTCATAATTTCCTCGGATCGGGATTCAAACGGTGACTTGGGACACCATTAATCTCCCAAGTGGCGACTCTGAATATTAATAATAAATCCCGTTCCGACTGTCCTTTAATTGGAAAAACTCCTTTGCGCCCTCACAGGTGTAGAGAAAAGGAGGTGTGACAAACCCCACTCGAGGTCGATGCTCCCTTTGGATCCCCTGACACTTTAAAGTTCCCAAGGGATTCAAGGCCCAGGGAAATGCTTGTGCTGGGTAGGGCAGTCCAACCTAGAGACGAATTCCGCTCCCAAATACCCTTAATCACTAACGACGTATTTTCCTTATGGGTTTAAGTGCCAATGAGGCCCTTCCAGTGCGAACTAAATATTAAAGTATTACCTACCACAACATATATATTTTCTCTTAATGAAAATAATACGAGCGAATACATATTATTTATAATACTAACTAGAGGACTTCATATCAAGGAAACCTAAAGGGAGAGGGGCTAAATTCAGAATATACATAGATACAAAGAGGTTTCACAATCACACCATTGCAAGAATGAATCACTAAGGCATAACATAAACAAATATTGGTAACGTTATTTGGTACCTTGAAGACATCAAAGCAGATTCAAACCAACAGTCATAGTCAGCAATTGTTACAGAGATATTATCAAGGTTATTGGACTGAACCCTCATCATGATTACAAACTCACATATTTAAGCATGGGATTTTGATCATGCTTCTAACAGTTTTAGCAAGTTATCATGTTCAAACCATATCAACAAATAGACTTCACAAGGTTAGAGAGTCAGATTCAGTTTTAGATTAATAGTAAGAAGAGGACTAAGCATAATTCAAGATAGAGCATGGTGTTGCAGAATTAAGCAAAAGGCTAGCAACATTCAGTCAACTTTTCATGGGCAGAATAAATGAGGTAGTGACCTCAAATGGGTATAGGAACTTTACACATTACAGAACCAAACTGATCATGCAAGTGGAGAAAGGAGATGAAAACATTGTATCAAACAAGTTCAAACTCAACATGAATCTAGCGCAACATATAGGTATGAAGTGACCATGCTTCAGTTCCTAAAGCTATCAATTGGTTTTAACAGTAGGCCTAAATCCTTTCTTCATGGGAGATAAGTTAACTAATGATGCATGCAGACTTTACAAAAATCTACAGGGGCTCAAAAGGGACATGGATGTATTGCACTAGCTTTGGGATTACACATGTATATGAAGATCTCAACTGATTAGGGAACAAACAAACTTAGTTGTGCAACAATTACTACGTTGACTTTATCCAAACAAAATCATGACTTGCACTAAGAAGAGGAGAATAGTTTGACCTTAACAGAACATATATGTACAGCAAGGATTTATGAGAAGAAAATAGCTTGATGCAAATAAGATAGTTTTACTATGCATACAATAGTTGAGCATGATCATGGGAAAGTCATAGTGACAGCTCAGATATCACTCTCAGAGTTAACAGGTGCAGATTCAGAGAAGAAAAACATCTGAACACTCAAATTCTTTTCAACTTAGTTAAGTGACATGGACATATTGTATATCAGTTGAGATTACCAAATAATGAACCTGATCATGAACAAATAGGATGTAGGGAAATAATATGCAGAGGTTGACATTATAACAATATCACTGGTGAAAGGGAGACATGAACATGATTGGTTTATCAATGATAGTAATCAAACAGAGTAAGGACCATTGTGGTAACTCAAAGGCAGTTTAACAAACACAGCGAGACAAGAAAGTATTTAGACATTGTAAGTTCAAACTTAAGGTTAAGGAACAGGGATACAAGTCTTGAACAAGTTCAGGTTTCAATAACTATCAAGTAACAAACTTAGCTTCTAAAACTCATAAAATTACATAAGTGCAATAAAACAGGAATGAGTTCATTGTAAGTCACTTAGAACTATGAAGTTTACATTGAACATAAACATATAAGAATTTAGGCATGGAAACTGTAAGATAGCTCAGAACAAAGATCAATAATTATCATTCAGCTAATCGATTATCACTTAAGGAATCATAACAGAACAGGCTAATCTTAAAAAATTATTACACTAACAAAACATAACTAGCAAAACATAACTATCATTTAGAGAGATGAACAAAAGAAAAAGGGAGTGAAAGGTGCTGACCTTCTTAAGGGCAGCAGACCAAGCAGATTTCTTTTGTTGGTCCGAGATCCAAGAATCCTTCAAGCTTGAACCAGCAAAGAACTCGGCAAAAGAGACGAAAACAGTAAGAGGCCTAATATTAGAAACCCTAATTTTCTTAGTGTTTGTGACTGTGCGCGTTCAATGTTAGGTTGTTCTAGTTCGTTTGTATTAGATTGTGTGTTTGTGAGAACATTAAAGACCCCTTTTTATAGTGCCATTCAAAGCTCTAGGGCTTCACGATTTCAAAATCAGTAGTGGAGAGTGACGCATGGCAGATGATGATAGCTAATCGAGTGAAAATCAGAAGATAGAGGGAGAAATCCAGTAATGATTTTACCTGAGTCCTAGAGTGGAGTGAGTCGTTGAATGTTGAAGCACAAGAAACCATCGGTCAGAACCCTAATACCCAGAGGTCATTGCATTTGACTCTGGGTGTCGAATATTGATGATGAAGCCAGCTAACGCCTCCTGCTCGCTTTGATTTGAAAGAACGAAAGAAGAAATCAGGCAAATTTGAAGTTTCACCCTTTTGGTCTGATTTCTTCGACTAGGGTTTTGAAATCGAAAGGCAAAGATGGAAAGCACGAGGGGACCACGAGTGCAGGAAAAAAAGGAACCACCATTCATGCCATGGATTTGAAAGGTCAGTAAAGATTTGAAGTTTCATCTTTGAGATTAGGGTTCAATTTTGGGAGATTTGATTTTTATGATGAAATAGACAATGGTTCAGTGAGAATCCTGAATATGGGAGACAAACAAGATGATTTGAGGTTGATTTCACGACCTTGCACTAATTTGTGCAAGGTCTGTTGATTAATGAGGTTTAGGGCAGATGAGAGAAAGAGAGAAAAAGAGAAAAGAAAGGCCGCTGGGCGGGTAGGAAATAATTTAGGGTTTGGGGGGGGGGGGGTTAAGACCGAATGGTCTCTGAGTTAAAATGGGGGGAAGGGATCTGGGCCGTTGGATCATTTGATCAACGGTCATGATAAATTGAGGCGTTACATATTTTAGAAAATCAATTCCGGGAAATTTCAGGAACTGATAGATCTGTATGATCCAACGACTGATATAATTTCTGATAGTGGGTCGAGATTAGTGTAAAATAGGGAATAATTTATGACCGTTGATGATTTGAATCAACGGTTCAAATTGCTTTTGTTTATTTTATGAGTGGGATTAGCGGGTGACGTGTCTCGACCTGGTTGGTTCAATGAGGATGGCATGGATTGCCAAGTTGGAAGGTGATGGGGTGTTTGGACTGGGTTGAATTCGATTTGGGCCAGAATTAATTTAAAGAATAGCCACTTTATTTTTAATGAAGGAATTGCATTTGTATCCCATTAGTTTTAACCCTTTTAAAATCAATTTAAATAAGCTTAGTAATTTCCATAAAATATGGTAAAATTATAGCTACTATATATTGCTAATTATTTTTAGCTAATTATCTATAAATGACACATATTTCGAATTATAGCACTAATTTTGAAATATTAACCTAATTCACTGGAAATTAAGGAGTAATTTTATCAAATTATAAAACCAATGTAATGTATATACAAAAATTATTGTAGTAAATACTTTTGTAACTATACAATATTAGTACTATGTGATTAATTTTGAAACTAATACTTAATTAATTTATAAAATAGATATTCATAGAAAAAACACTTTTAAAGTATTTATTGTAAATTGTTAAGTGTGAATAATTTTTTTTTAAAAAGGAGGGTCAAAATTGGCCGTCAAGAGCTGCCCCTCTTTGACTGGACACGATGAAAGAGTTTTGTCCCGACTTTTTGGCAGGTATTGCGAGAAATGAGGATGGTGAATTGCAGGATGGAGTAGAGGAAAAATCTGAAAGATTTAGGAATATTGGGCCAAATTCTGGCTTTGAATTGCTTACATACCTCGGGCTTAACGAGGATCAGGACTCATGTAGTTCTGGAGTAAGGACTTTGGGGAAGCGGCACTCGCTGGAATTGCCCTAGTAGCATATTGTGACGATACAGAGAGACAGAAGATTGGTCACTCATGATGGCTTGAATTTTGCGGCCTGATTTGAATGATTCGAAATTTTGAACTCACTGGTCATCTTAAGCTGGGATCTTGAGCCCGCTACTGGGTTGACTGTCCCCATTGTGTTGTAGTTTGATCTGCTGCTAAGAAGTAGTTCCACGTTGCGGTGTTTGTTCCTGAAAAACAAAATGAAATACACACATACCAATATACTGTAATGCATAATATATTAAGATGCAATGTAAATGATGCAGGAATGATGATGTCTGGCTGCCGGCGAGCCGTTATTTGGGATTGGGATGATGGGATACTGGATCCTGACTCGATTTGTTAGATGTGATGTGTACCGTTCCGCAGATGTTAGAGAATTTGAAAATTGTCTCTGCTTGTTGGGAGATCTTGATTGGTAAAGTGCATATCCGCTCGTTGGGAGATCTTTGAACTGAGAAATGTCTCCGCTTGTTGGGAGAGCTTGATTTGCAGAGTGCGTCTCCGCTTATTGGGAGAGCTTTGCACTGAAATGTAACGTATTCTCCTCTCAGGAGCGATAGTAATCATTCCTAAAGCTGTACGAAAAAAACATTAAAACATTCAAGGTAATAGCAAAATGAAATATTTGTATGCCCAAGAGATACTCTTGATGCGAAGCTAAGTTACGGCCGTCGATTGGCAGAATGTTGGTGACGAGGTTCGTGATTGTCATTCGTGATTGATTGGGCGGTGCTGCGAATTGCTTTTTGGTTGGTGAAGTTTGCAGTTTGCTATATACAAGGCTCCAATTTGTGAAGCCGACGTTCGATTTATACAAGGCGCTCCGATTGATTGAGTTGACGGTTTGCTATATATAGGGCTTCGATTGGTGAACCTGACGTGTGATTTGTACATGGTGCTCCGATTAATAGTAGGAGGTTTGCTATATACAGGACTTCGATTGGTGAAGCCGACGTTTGTTTGTACAAGATGCTCCGATTAGGTGAGCGGATAGTTCACTATTTACAAATTTCTGCATCAGCTGTCTGATTCTGAAGTACCTGCAAAGGATTCAAGAGTTAACTTTAGCTGCGTTTGAAAATTTTAAGTAAACGGAAGGATATATAATCTTAGGCAAGTGGAGGGTCAGTCATTTTCCCCAGTGCGGTCCCAGTGATTCATTACTCCCTGTTGGCTCTGCACTCAAAGAAACTTCTTAGTAGGGGAGGGGAGTTGTGTTGCGTCGATTGTGATATTGATTTGCCCCAGCCTTTGACATGATTGCACCACGGAGTTTGGTAGATGGAACAGATTACTTTATATATATATAGAAAATAATTTTTAAATGCTTGTTTTTTTTAATGCAAACGCCGTCGTCCCGGATTATGACATGTTACAAAAGGTTCTCCACACACGAACGCATCTCTCTAAGAGTTCCATCCCATTGATGTTGATCTTCCATGGTGTCTCTGACAAACGCGACTATTGGCCGTTGCGGCTGCGTCCTAATTAAGACTAATGCATTACAGAGGTTCCCTAAGGTTATGATCGGACCATTTCAGGTTGCCTACGTATCCAAAATGGAATCAGGTCAGAACGTAGTTATATTACAACAGATTTGACATGATGAGATTAAATATGAAAATGGCTGAGTCTGACTCAGACAGCCTACGTATCCAAGCGGAATCAGGCCAGAACGTAGTTCGATTACAAAAGAACGACTGAATCTGATGAGGATTGCCTACGTATTCCTTTCTGAGGAAACCAAGTCGGCGTAGTTCCTGAACAACATACAAAAAATGATTTTCGGTTTTCTATTACAAAAGATATGGGAGAGAAAAACCGAACCCTACGTGGTTTGCTACGTATCCCTCTGTGGGAAGTCAAGTTGAACGTAGTTTTGTTACATCAAAATCCTAACTCTATCTGTCTTCAGGCGTAATATCTCTTGATTGTGTCCGAGTTGATCGGCTTCGTGCTGACTGTTCCATCCATTTATGCTAAGATTAGAGCTCTGCCAGACAGTTCTCTGTGGACCACGTAAGGACCTTGCCAGTTTGGTGCGAACTTTCCTTTAACTTCTTCCTAACGGGGAAAGATTTTCTTCAGAACCAACTTCCCCGACGTGAATTGGCGAGGCTTCACTCTTTTGTTAAATGCACTAGCCATCCTGTTTTGTTATAGCTGGCTATGACACACTACATCTATTCTTTCCTCGACAATGAGCATGAGTTGTTCCTGCCTAAACCCGTACCCATTCTGCGTCATCCAATTTTGCTTCTTGAATGACTATTAAGGATGGCATTTCGACTTCTGCGGGTATCGGTGCTTCGATGCTGTATATCAACATGTATGGCATTTCCCCAGTACATGTTCTTATGGTAGTCCGGTAACCTAATAAAGCAAAAGGTAACTTCTCGTGCCATTGTCTATGATTGTCTAATATCTTTTGCAGAATCCTCTTGATATTCTTGTTAGCTGCCTCGACTGCCCCATTCATTTGTGGACTGTAAGCTGTGGAATTGCGGTGGACGATTCTGAACTTCTCGCAGATTTCCCTCATGAGGTCGCTATTGAGGTTGGCGGCGTTGTCAGTGATGATAGACTATGGTATCCAAATCTGCAAATGATGTTATTTCGGACAAAATCTGCCACCACCTTCTTTGTGACAGCCTTGTAAGTAGATGCTTCGACCCATTTGGTAAAATAGTCGATGGCTACCAAAATGAAACGATGTCCGTTTGACGTTGCTGGATCTATGGGTCCTATCACGTCTATGCCCCAAGTGGCGAAGGGCAAGGGCGAACCCATTACATATAACTCATTTGGTGGAACCTGGATGAAATCTCCGCGAATTTGGCACTAGTGACACTTCTGCACATAGCGGATGTTGTTGCTTTCCATGGTCATCCAAAAGTATCTAGCTCTCAGAATCTTCTTGGCTAACATGAACCCGTTCATGGGGGGTCTGCACGTCCCTACATGTATTTCTTCCAATAGTCTGGTTGCTTCGGCGGCGTCTACACATCTCAGCAAACCTAAGTCTGGGGTCCTCCTGTACAAGACTTCCCCGTTGAGGAAAATGTGGTTTGCCAACCTCCTGAGTGTCACAACCCAAGCCGATGGGGCGTGACGGGAACCCGGTACCTTACTCAACCGAGTACCAACATAACGTATCATTTCATGTCATACTATCATAGATAATTGAGCCGGAAGGCTGCCGCGAGATAAGTGGAATACAACATGTAATACCAACTTATACATAAGACATATGAACCTATAAGACCAAAATAACCACTCGTACACTGAATATAGGCCGACAAAGCCATACAATCTTTTACGTACATGACATCTGTCTACAAGACTCTAAGAATACGTAATTTTCATAAAGGTCGGGACAGAGTCCCGCCATACCAAACAATACACGTCTAAATCATACTAACCAAACAAGCAACTCCGAAGCAAATGGAGCGCACCAACATCTTCCGCTGAGCTGATAGCCTACCTGGAGGGCTCTCAACCTGTCTACCGGGACCTGCGGGCATGAAACACAGCGTCCCCAGGCAAAAGGGACGTCAGTACAAATAATGTACTGAGTCTGTAAGGAATGAAAATCAGTAAATAATAGACATGAGAGAAACATGGAGTAAAGGAATCGACATGTATGTCTGCGTAGCTCTATGAATCATTTCACTTTTATAATGTCATGCATATGCATATAAATGTCATACCATGCATACGTATATGCGTTCATAGCATCATCAAGCCTCTGAAGGCATCCCATCATATCATTTCGGCCACTATGGGCAAATCATCAACGTATACCAGCTGATCAGGTGGTGGTGCGTATATAATGCCATAACCTTTCCCATATATATATATATATATATATATAGGTGTATATAACACCATCTGGTCATGGGTCAATATGCATGTATAAATGCATGAAATGCATATGAAATACGTTAATAAAATCTCTCGGTACGTCATAAGACCATTATGCCTCTGATTAATATCATGAAATAAAATTTACCAACTTACGTATTTTTGAGACCCATGAACAGATGATAGAATAATATGACAATGGGGAATCAAGAACATAAGCATCTCTAGTATTTCTATGAATAGAGTCATTTATGGAAGTTGTGCATTTGCTCGTTTCGTTTGTATCGTATGGATCATGCCAAAAAGAAAGAAGGGATAGTCTTAACATACCTATTTCGATTTTCTTGGCAATACCTCTAACACCCGTTAATTGCGACAAAACACGTGACGACAAGATCGGAGTAGGGAAAAATCCGTATGAAATGCCCGAAGCAATAACTTTGCTATGCAAAGATAATCTTGGCAAAAACTCTTTCTCAATAACGTTGCTACGTTCCTTGGCAGAAACTCTCTGTCAATAGCATTAATATATATTCCTTGGCAGAATTTCTTTGACAATAACGTTATCATATTCTTGGATGAAAGTCTTTGTCCATAATGTTACTATATTCTTGGATGAAAGTCCTTGTGATAATGTTAATATATTCCTTTCTTGGAAGCCCTTTAAGAGATTAGGAAATGACTCACTTTCTTCAAGAATTTCCACATATCATAGTTACTTTTGAGTCAGACTTCTTCAATTCCTTTGCTGCCACGTTACTATACTAAACCTTATCCAAATTTCACCCTTTCTCCTTAGTCAACATATTAATCCCCCTAATTCAATAATTAGTCCATTACTCACATAATTAAGAATTATCTCAAATTATTTATAATACTACTCACTTTTAACACACTTTATACACCTCACTATCATGGCCATTTGGTACCTTGTATGGTACTAGTCCATTAATATCGGGTATTTTAGCTCGGGCCGTATTTTATCCCAAAATGTCAAACTTTGACGAGATTCATTTCCTTTGATTTGCTTACCCTTTCTCCTTCACGAATTTACTCATCACGTGTTTAAAATAGCATAATGCTTATAATCTCAAAATAATCTCATTCTCGAACTTACGTCGATTAACTTACGACGAAACTTTATCGTACGAAAAATGCGGGATGCAACATCCCATTTCCGAGATTCCATCAATTTATTTATGGCATATTTTCACGCACGAATATATGGGGTGTAACATCATTCCCCCCTTTGGAACATTCGTCCTCGAAGACTGATGCACCTATCATTTACATAACTTATGTCTTTCGAATACTTTAGTACTCTCCTTGCCATCTAGGCAACCGTTCTGTAAATAAATCCAACAGCCAGGGCATTCCACCCTTTAGGCCTCTTTCTCACACCACGACTCATGGTCGGAATCCTTCCAATCTTGTAACTGTTGCTACCTTCTATCATGCAGCCTGTACGATTCTAACTTTGTATGTGCGCCTATGCGACACTTCTCTCTTCTTTCCTCCAGCTCTTAGCCAATATGTAGGCCTCACTTTGTGAACATATACAAATTTATGTCAAGCTGTCCCTCCGGGCGTCATTAGCTTTACTACATCTAAGTAGGCCATACTATACCATAACTCTTACTTCGATTTATTGTTACTGAGGTCTGCGACCAAACTCCAGGTTACTCTTGTTGCTTATCCTATATGCATAAAGCTAAGTCTTTTAACACTTCTTCGTTATTGTTCATCTTAAGAATGATGGTCTAATCTCATCTCGTACTTTGTATCTTTTATCCATTCATTGTCGATTCACCTCAATGTTGATCTACAATCTTCCACTGATAACTTGAAACTTCTTATGTAACACATTGCCACTAGGTCTTATACTGTATCGAGGAATATTTGAAATGATTTTCCTGATCCACTTAGGGGCGATACTGTACTTCTATAATCATGTTTTGTAGCATCCCAATGTAATTCACCTTACGTTTTTAATTGCGTACAATCCATGAAATCCTCTTCAAATCATTACTCAGTCGAAGGCCAAACGTCATCCTTTATCTATCATAATCACACCCTCATTCCACTACCAGGGCAGCATTTTATTTTTTCTAGATATTATTAGTCTTAGACTCCTTTGAGTTCATTCAGGCTATACTGAACTTTCTATATTTTAGAGAAACCATTAGCTCTCTTGTTTTCATGGGCTTCATCCCGAGGATTTATCCATTCTCGTCACCTTCTCACTCGCCCTTTCTCGTTCTTACTCCTATCATAAAATTTTGTCGCTTTACTATACTTTAGCTTGCGAGCTATACATATTTATTTATACTATTCTAAGCCTTCCTTCAACTGGCTTGCACCATAGATTTCCTTGTGTTATTCTGGAACATCAAGCGAGACATCACATCGTCTCTAACGCTTCTGTACTCTCTTGACTAGATCTCTTGGTACTTAGAAACCGTAGGCTGGAAGGTACGCCACTAACGACGCTGCTATCATTCGTAGATATTGAATCTCAGTGCTTCTAGCCTTCTATCCGAAGCATGGAATATTCACGATCTTCTGCCTTTGAGTCTCTTGTACGTTGTTCACCTTTACCCTACTTACCGTAAAATCTCGCATCGTATCATCTGTCTCTTTCACGACCTCCCTTCCACTTAGGTATAATTCACGTCCATAACTTGAAGTTCTATTATAATACTTGTACCTCTGGTGTATACACAATCCGGTGGGAGCTTCGTACTGACTTCTTATGAGGCTGGTACTACCGGCTTTATCGTAGGACCGCTATAGAATATGGTTGTTGTACTATCCTATTGGTACCTCCGACATTAAGAGTGATCCTGTAATGTTCTCAATCACGATTTCTATAATTTTCTGGGTCCAATAATCAGATTCCTGATTTACTTCGTTGATGTAACTCTTTAATTTCCTCCTTCTTCTGATCAGACTTTATGTAGGCTTAAGCTACCTTCCGATCTGTGGTTCATGGTATTAGTTATTACGTTTAGCCTTTCATGGGCGCTGAGGAATATCTATGATACAATCCTTTAATAATTCAATCCTTCGTCTATGACCCGGGCTCAATTCTTTCTTTTAACTTATACTGGAATCTTCTACGGCTATATATGCTGCATGTATAAAACTCCAAACTCTAAAGTGCGTTCATAGCATAACTAACTCTAGATCATGACTCGAATAATTCTTTTTGTTCCATCTCAGCTTTCTTCAAACATAAACAATTACTTTTCATGGTCTTTCTGCTCCCTTTTTGCGTGCATACTTAGCTTATCTTGGTGCCCATGCATATTGGAATTCCATACAACTCATACGATCTTGAATATCACTTTTGATTTTTCTTCCCATTCATTAGCCACAGTAGGTGCCATTTTCTTATGGAGTGCATACAATGTTGTTGTAAGACTGTTGTTATAAGACCGTTTTTCCTTAGGTCACCCAACTTAGGTTAAATTTTCCTTCCTTACTTTCTCAGCTAGTCATTCGTTGTAGTACTTAGGGAGGACCCTCTGACTCTTGTAAAGCTGTGAGCTTATTACATCGTATACTCGACGGACCTTTTGATGTCCTTTCTTGCCTATTATTATTTGTAGTTACTTACCTCTACGCCCTTATGCTTGTAGGGCTGCTTCTGAACTGGTATTTTGACTGTCTTCCCAGTGGCACTCTCTTTTATTCCCGTAACATTCATACGGTACCTTTAACTACCTCGACTCCTATCTGAATATTTCTCAAGGGTATGATGTCGTATCTGCGAGACTGAATTCCCTATGTTAGAGTTCACTACGCTTATCTTGCATGATTTGTTGATTTATCTGTAACCTCCTGTTTAGCCATAACTAGGCTCTTCCTGAATCAACTGCTAACTACTCATTGGCCCATTCTCATATCAATATTCCGCGTAATGTTGGGTTATTTCCTTTGTCTAACTTACCTCTCGCATTGGCTCCTTATTTATCAATAACATTCCGGGCATGAACCCTTACTTTCTTTCATTGACGTCGTGCTTGTATAATATTTTGGAATTGTAGCATATCCGTAGGATTTGGATAAGTTAAATCTCATTCCTTTTTCATTTTATTTTGCATTCTTCCTTTACCACTCCATAGTCACTAGAACCATTTAATTCTGACTTAATGCCACATCACCCCATATTCCCCCCTTCAGGGGAGTACTAAGAGTTAGAGCCACGAGGATACCTATAGATGTTTTACCTCTTCACTGTTGGCGTCTTTTCACATCATCGATGACTCTTGCTTGCCTTGCAGCAATCCTTCTGTACCAAGGGTAATAAAAATATTCCCTTACCCACGAGGGTGACACTTAGTGTAGCTGGCACACATAGTCCCCTAAGTTTAACTTTACTCGCATTGCTTGCTTTCGGAAAACGTCTTCCTAAATGACCATTCTCTGAATTTCTCATGATCTTCTTCTGTTGTCCACTCTATTATCGCCAGAATGCAATCTGAGATTCTCATGATGTCGACCATTATCAAGCCACTCAGTCCCTAATTCATGTTTAGTTTATCTTGTTCACCAATCCATATTGATTTCTATCATTCTGGGGTCTAATCCTTCTGGTAGTCGCGTTGGAGTTGCGAACTCATCTCTCAAAATGAGGATATGGATTTATGGCCTATATTCTTTAGTTGTCTCAAGGCCTGTCACCTCTCGCTTTTTCCTTCACTTGACTATAGACTCTGTAATACTATTACCTTTTTGACATCCATGTATCACATCTTACTCATAATGCTTCATTAACTCTTTTCTTATTTCCCGCTAACATCTATGTTTATCACTTTATTCTGAAAACTCGAACAAGACATTCCTTTGCTTTTAGATTCCCTTGCTCCATCCATTGGCCCTTTGAGTTGCCTAACATTCTCTCTCTATTAGGGACGGGAGCTATACTAAGATAATTTTAATCCCTTCAAGGCTTCCAGTGCCTATCGTTGTAGTACCCACATCCAGCTATACTATTTTAGAGTGCACCATCTGGGCGTCTCACAAGGAGATCTATTAGCACCTTTGCAATATCCTTCGGAAATATCAACTAACGCAAACAATCCATCCATCATTTTGGGTCACTCTAACCCCAGCCGGATCTTGATATCCGTCCTTCTCGTATACTACTTCTGTTAGCCTCATAGGGCATAAATTAGATGGGTGTGACCAATTGTATATACCCTGCTATTATTGAAGGTAACTCAAGATGTTTATATCTCACTTCCTGAATTGTAGATATCTTTACTAACTGGGTACCTTGTACCATTCTTCACCGTGCTTCTTTTACCTATTGAAACTTGCACCTTGTGATTCTATCGTTGCTTTTCACCATATGGGTGGATAGATAATCATGCCTTAGGGCTCCTTAACAAGAAGCTTACACGTCTTAATACCCACCTGTTCTGTTGGAGACCTCACATTTACTCATCATAAGCATAATGCAAAAATTGAGTTCCTCTGACTCAACTCTTCCACAGCTATATCTCTTACCAACCGATTTCTGGATATAGGCATCGTTGTATTATGAATAAGATAGAGTTTAGGAAATTGAGTTCTTACAACTGAGCTCTACCACACGATCTAGAGTAAGAAGAAAGAGTGACAGTCCTAAGTTTCCTATAGCCTCCTGCTTATAAGTGTGGCGCACAACACACCCATAAACAAGACTCTACTAGACACGGCTTATAGATTCACTAGGACAGAATTGCTTTGACGACCCAAACCGATGGGGCGCGACGGGCACCCGGTACCTTACTCAACCGAGTACCAACATAATGTATCCTTTCATGCCATACTATTATAGATAACTGAGCCGGAAGGCTACCGTGAGATAAGTGAAATACAACATGTAATACCAACTTATACATAAGATATACGGGCCTATAAGACCAAAATAACCACTCGTACACTGAATATAGGCCGACAATGCCATACAATCTTTTACGTACATGACATCTATCTACAAGCCTCTAAGAATACGTAATTTTCATAAAGGTCGGGACAGAGTCCTGCCATACCAAACAATACACGTCTAAATTATACTAACCAAACAAGCAACTCCGAAGCAAATGATGCGCACCAACATCTTCCGCTGAGCTGATAGCCTACCTGGAGGGCTCTCGACCTGTCTATCGGGACATGCGGGCATGAAACGTAGCGTCCCCAGGAAAAAGGGACGTTAGTACAAATAATGTACCGAGTATGTAAGGAATGAAAATTAGTAAATAATAGACGTGAGAGAAACATTGGAGTAAAAGACTCGACATGTATGTCTGCATAGCTCTCTGAATCATTTCACTTTTATAATGTCATGCATATGCGTATAAATGTCATACCATGTATAGGTATATGCATTCATAACATCATCAAGCCTCTGAGGGCATCCCATCATATCATTTCGGCCACTATGCACAAATCATCAACGTATACCAGCTGATCAGGTGGTGGTGCGTATATAACACCATAACCTTTCCCATATCCCATATATATATATATATATATATATATATATATATATATATATATATATATATATATATATATATATATATATATATATATATATATATAAACGCCATCTGGTCATGGGTCAATGTGCATGTATAAATGCATGAAATGCATATGAAATACATTAATAAAATCTCTCGGTACGTCATAAGACCATTATGCCTCTGGTTACTATCATGAAATAAACTTTACCAACTTACGTATTTTTGAGACCCATGAACAGATGATAGAATAATATGACACATAAGGAATCAAGAACATAAGCATGTCTAGTATTTCTATGAATAGAGTCATTTATGGAAGCTGTCCATTTGCTCGTTTTGTTTGTATCGTATGGATCATGCCAAAAATAAAGAAGGGATAGCCTTAATATACCTGAGTCGATTTTCTTGACAATCCTTCTAACACTCGTTAATTGCGACAAAACACGTGACGGCAAGATCATAGTAGGGAAAAATCCGTATGAAATACCCGTAGCAATAACTTTGCTATGCAAAGATAATCTTGGCTAAAACTCTTTCTCAATAACGTCGCTATGTTCCTTGGTGGAAACTCTCTGTCAATAGCGTTAATATATATTCCTTGGAAGAATGTCTTTGCCAATGCGTTACCACATTCTTGGATGAAAGTCTTTGTATAATGTTTCTATATTCTTGGACGGAAGTCTTTGTCCATAATGTTACTATATTCTTGGATGAAAGTCTTTGTGAATAATGTTAATATATTCCTTTGCTGGAAGCCCTTTAAGAGATTAGGAAATGACGCACTTTCTTCGAGAATTGCCACATATCATAGTTACTTTTGAGTTGCACTTCTTCAATTCTTTTGCTGCCACGTTACTATACTAAACCTTATCCAAATTATCACCCCTTCTCCTTAATAACTTATTAACACCCCACTAATTCAATAATTATCCCATTACCCACATAATTAAGAATTATCTCAAATTATTATAATACTACTCACTTTTAACACACTTTATACACCTCACTATCATGTTCATGTGGTACTTTGTATGGTACTAGTCCATAAATACCGGGTATTTTAGCTCGGACCGTATTTTATCCCAAAATGTCAAACTTCGACGAGATTCATTTTCTTTGATTTTCTTACCCTTTCTCCTTCACGAATTTACTCATCACGTGTTGAAAATAGCATAATGCTTATAATCTCAAAATAATCCCATTTCCGAACTTACGTCGATTAACTTACAACGAAACTTTATCGTATGAAAAATGCGGGATGCAACATCTCATTTCCGAGATTCCATCAATTTACTTATGTCGTATTTCACATACGAAAATATGGGGTGTAACACTGAGGGCTCGCTTTTGACCATTAGTAGCATTTTCTGGGTAATCCTGGGTTGCAAGGAACATTTTGATGTTATGATACCAAGGTTTACCATCTGGTTCTTCATTCACATGGAAGCAATAGGCATGTTGATCTCTGATTTCTACCTCGATGTGGTCGATGTAGTTCTTGTCTGGATGCTGAATCATAGATGATAAGGTTGCAAGGGCGTCGGCGAACTCGTTCTAAATTCTAGGGACGTGATTGAAGTCAATTTTCGTGAACTTCTTGCACAACTCCTTCATGCAGTGCAGGTATGGCAGTATCTTGACATTCTTGGTTGACCATTCCCCTTGGACTTGGTGGATCAGCAAATCGAAATCTCCTATGACTAAAAGTTCTTTGATTTTCATGTTGACTGCCATTCTGATTCCAAGGATGCATGCCTCGTATTCACCCATATTATTGGTACAAAGGAATCTTATCTTTGCCGATGCTGGATAGTGTTGATCGGATTCTGAAATCAGGACTGCCCCAATCCCGACTCTTTTGAAGTTTGTTTCTCCATCGAAAAACATCCTTCATCCAGGGTATGATTCTGTGATGTCTTCCCGATCCAGGGAAATACGTGGTAAGTGGTTCGTAATCCCCATCTACTGGATTCTCGGCGAGGTGGTCAGCTAAAGCTTGTCCTTTGATAGCCTTCTAAGTTATGTACACAATGTCAAATATATTTAGGAGAATTTTTCATTTAGCTAGCTTTCCGGTAGGCATTGGTTTCTTAACAATGTACTTGAGCGGATCGAGCCGAGATATTAGATGTGTGGTGTATGCTAACATGTAATGCCTTAACTTCTAAGCGATCCAGGTCAGAGCACAACAAGTGCGTTCTATCAAAGTATACTTGGCCTCGCATGGTGTGAACTTCTTGCTTAAGTAGTATATGGCTTGCTCCTTTCTCCTAGTTTCATCGTGTTGCCCCAACACACAGCCGAAGGCATTGTCCAAGACTGACAAATAGAGCAACAACGGTTTCCCTGGTTCAGGAGGAACCAGTACTGGCGGGTTCGAAAGATACTCTTTGATTCTATCGAAGGCTTTCTGGCATTCCTCTGTCCATTTTGTGGCAGCATCCTTCTTTAACAGTTTGAAGATGGGTTCACAGATTACTGTGGACTGGGATATGAAGCGACTTAGGTAATTCAATCTTCCCAAGAAACTCATGACATCTTTCTTGCTCTTTGGTGGTGGTAATTCCTGGATGGCCTTGATTTTTGATGGGTCCAGTTCTATCCCTTTCTTACTTACAATAAAACCCAATAGTTTTCCAGCAGGGACTTCGAACCAGCACTTTTTGCTGGATTCAGCTTCAAATCATACCTTCGTAGGCGTTCGAAAAATTTCCTCAAGTCATCCAAGTGCTCTGAACTCTTTCGAGATTTTATGATGATATCATCCATATACACTTCGATCTCTTTATGAATCATGTCGTGAAAGAGGGTCGTCATGGCCCTCATGTAGGTGGCGCCGCCATTCTTGAGACCGAACGACATGACGCTATAATAGTAGACTCCCCAAGGAGTGGTGAAAGCTGTCTTCTCTGCATCTTCCTCGTGCATTAGGATCTGATGATACCCAGCAAAATAATCCACAAACGATTACAGTTCATGCTTCACAATTGTCGATGAGAATGTGGATATTTGTAAAGGGGAAATCGTCCTTTGGGCTAGCTTTGGTGAGATCCCGTTAATCCACACATATTCTAATCTTTTCGTCCTTTTTGGGCACCGGGACGATGTTTTCCAACCAGCTTGGATAGTTGGTGACCGTTACTACATTTGCTTTTATCTGTTTGGTCACCTCTTCTTTTATCCTTAAGCTTAAATCATGTTTGAACTTCCTGGGCTTCTTCTTGACCGGCGGTCTGGTAGGGTCAGTGGGTAGTCAATGTGAGACAATGTTGGTTCTTAATCCTAGCATGTCATCATAGGACCACGCAAACACGTCGACGTACTGTCGGAGGAGCTCAATAATTTTTCCCTTCTGCTTGGCTTCTAGGTGAATACTACTTCCATTTCTTTGAGGTTGGGCTTATTCTGACTCTCCAGCTATTCGATCTCCTACGGGAGATTGTCTGGAATCATACTCTCATCATATTCCTCGTAATCCGAATTATTGTGCTCAGCGGTTTCGTTACATATCATAATTGCGGAATGCAGTTTTTTATTGGTTTGATTACTGAAAAGAACAGCTAGGTATAAATAAAGCAGTAAAATAGAGTTGCTATATTTAGGAAAAAAATTCCTTTTATTTCATCAACAGGGAACGTCTTGAGCGTTCACATGAGGCAAATGACAAAAAGGTACAAACACGGTACATGCCTCAATTGTCCGTGCTCTTTCAAAAAGAAAACTTTTATAGTTCCATATTATCAAGACTCCCAGCGAACCAAAGATGGACTGGTTGTCCAATTCTGCAGCTCTTCCCCTAGTTCGGCATCCCTGGTGGTCGGTGTCTTGATGTTAGTTCCTTCACAGCATTCTTCAATCATATTCATGAACAACCTTCCCATACCGTTGACGATATCATCTTCTGGTGTTGAACTCTGTCCCGGACTTCAAATATGCTCTGGCATAAAAACCTCTTTCCCAGAGCTAACGATGCGAGTTTTCCCTTCTAGAGGCTGATATCCTATGCTAGCCCTTCCTTTCTGTCCATCGTGTTCAATTGGCTCTATTATCCCATCTGACTTGGCTCCCAACCCTGTTCCTAGCGTATATCCATATTTTATTATCTCTCTCATGGCCATCTTGGATTTGTACGGTGATTGCATTCCCAGTTTCTGTTTGGTCTTCTCCTCCTTAGTAGTCTGCATGATTTCTACAGCATGGAAAGCGACTCCGCCTAGCCCCTCAATGAATGGGACATCATACTCTAAATTGGCGGAGTGACCCCACTCACCGTGGACCACAATCTCTTGGCATCCCCACTCATATTTTATGTATTAGTGCAAAGTAGATGGTACGACTCCTGCCATATGTATCCAGGGCCTACCTAACAGCAAATTGTAAGAAGAGGAAATATCCATCACTTGAAATAATACTGAAAAGTCGACCGACCCGATTTGGAAGGCTAGATAAGTTTCCCCAATAACATCCTTTTGCGAACCGTCAAAGGCCCTTACCTTACGTGGCTTTCTTTGACCTCCCTCAAATGAATTCCCAACTCTCGCAGGGTGGAGAGTGGGCTAATGTTGACTCCTGATCCTCCATCGACCAGCACTCGAGATACCATTTTGTCCCCACATTTGACAGTGATGTGAAGAGACTTATTGTGACTTGCGCCCTCGATAGGAAGCTCGTTTTCTTTTGAAAGTAATCATATTTGCTTCTACCATTTTCCCAATTGTTGCGGCCAATGCCTCGTTGGTGGTGTTACTTGGTACACTTACCCCACTTAGTACTTTCAACAGAGCATCCTTATGACTATCAGAACTCATCAGTAGATCTATGATGGATATCTGCGCTGGAGTTTACTTTAACTGCTCTTCCACAAAATACTCTTTACTTGACGTGTTTTTCCAAACTTCGCGGCTTCTGGGTCTGTTATGTTTCTCCTTGGAATTTGTTCTCTCCCTGGATTTCCTCGATTGACCTCTTCAAGGGCATAATATCTCCCAGACCTAGTCATACCATGGGCTGTGGCAGAGTCTGTCATTTTGGCTTTTCCCTTTTGCTGATAGGTCCACGGGACGGTTTGTATTCCAGATCTTCTTCACCTTGAGTAGCATCGGCGGGTTGCTGCGGATAAGTTTGAATTGTCATTGTAGGCTTTAGTTGTACTATAATGATAGGAGCTTTTTGAGGAGGTATCCTTGCGGCTTCTGCATTTCTGATAGTGACAATTGTTCCCTTTCTTCATCTAACGTGATCATGTCGGCTCCCTGGTTTCGATGATTTCGCAATGGGTTATGATTCACATTAGGTGGTGCTGGAGTACACTGAATGGATCGGCTCTTGATCAAGGTTTCAATTTCATTTTTTAACTTGAAATAGTCTTCTGTGTTATGCCCCGGTACATTGGAATGATACACGCATCTCTTAGTGGTATCAAAATACTTGGAGGGGTGTTTAGGAACCCTTCCTTCAATTGGGTGTATCAATCCTGCTCTTCTCAACCTTTCAAACAATTGGGCCAGAGGCTCAGTAATCGGGGTATAGGTTTGGGACCCCTCTCTTCGAAGTTGGGATGAGAATGTGGTGCATACACTGGCCTGTTTAAGTGAGTAGTGGTTTGTACATGAGCATATGGCCGTTGTGGGTTCTGGTTATTGTTAGCTCGAGAAAGGTTGTATTGTTATTGAGGGTGGTAGTATAGTTGGGTATTATAGACTGGAGCGTAAGTGGGTGGGGGTGAGTGGTTGTTTGGGGAGTACGAGGTGCTTCCAGGAGATGGGTTGGTTTGATAGTAGGGGACGACTACTGATACCTCTTCTTTCTTTTTGTTCCCACTACTGATCGATCCTGACTGGATGGTTTTGCTTGCCGCTTGCAATGCTGCCATAGATTGCACCTTACTAGATTTTATGCCCTCCTCTAGGAAATCTCCCATCTTAACCAGCTCGAGGAACTTCTGACCCATCATTCCCATCATCTTTTCAAAGTATATTCCCTCCTAGGCTCGGATGAAGTACTTGGTAAGTTCACTGCCGTGCAACGGCGGTTGCGTCCTGGTAGCTTCCGTCCTCCACCGTTATATTCTTGAAATGACATAGATGGTTTTTTCTGCAGGTTCACCAGCGCGAATAGATCGGGAGTGATTTTCGTATTGAATCAAGAACGGTTCATGAGCGCTTCTCCCGTTAGACTCCTTATAAACAATTTCATCCTTAGTTTCTCATTTCCCCCCACTCCTACCAACTTGTCGCAATAAGCCCTTAAATGTGCGTGAGGGTCCCCTGTCCCATCAAAAGTATCGAACTTTGGGTGTTTGTACCCTATTGGCATATCCACATCTAGGTGAATACATAAGTCCTCATAATCCAGGATTTCACTTCCTCGGGCAACTTGGAGACTCTTCATTTTCCTTCTCAACATTTGCCATTGTTCAGATACCGACTCTCCTTCCTTACGCATGGCCTCTCTCTCTATCTCGGTGTACTGATCTATCTCATATGGCACCCTAATAGTGACGGGTTCTGTAAAGGTAGGTTCTGTAACAACATATATAGGGGGAACGTACTGCTCATGAGTAGTGGCATGTGCCACGAGTATGTGCTGGTTGTTGGTGTTGATACCCAATTTTTCCCTGTATATTTTTATATATACAAAATACCTTTCAAATAGCATAGGAATGCATATATAATTATGTCCAAGAATTTCCCTATTTTTTCTTTAATTTTTAAAGATTTTTTTAATCAATTTATTGCCCTATTTTAGCTATACAAAAACCAATAATTATTCCTCAAATTATCATTTTGGTGAATAATTTATTTTATTCCCATATTTATCCCAAAATATAGCTAAGGTAATTTTTGCACATTTTTACAAACTTATTTAGTATTTTAAAGCTAAATTGCATATAATTGCATTATTAGCCTAATTTAAGAATTAATTGCGTTTATAATTATAAATTTGATTCCAGTATTTTTAATCTAATATTTATATATTATTTATTAATTTAGTACCTTTAATTTGTTTTCAGAAATTATTTTACTATTTTATAAAATAAAAAGGGAAAAAGTGGCTATTTAAAATCTAGCCCTATTTATCTCAATTTTTAGCCCAAATCAACCACCCCAATTAACCCAGTTTCAATCTCAATTGGACCAGACCAAATCCTAAACTACCCGCCCATGACCCAATTAAAAAACCCGCCCGGCTCCCCTTTTTGATCCAGGCCGTTGATCATTTTGATCAACGGCCACAATTCCCCCTTCCTTTTTTAATTTCCAAACCCCCCCCAACCCTAAAATCATTTCACTTAATCAGCCGCCTCTAAACACCCCCTTCTCTCAAAGTCTCTCGAACCTTCCTAGAACCCTAATCATCTCCCACCGTGAAACCCACCGGAATCCATGGCTTCTCAGGCTGTGGGAGTCCTATACTCACCTCCTATTGCTCCTATGTGCTTGATACCTGAAGATTCGAGGCCTGAATTCGAAGGTTTTCATCCAGACCTCTGTCGATTCAGGGTTCTCTAGCCATCTCCGGCGTATCCTGGTCCTCTGAGCCTGATTCTAACTTCTCCGACTTCGGTCAATGACCTTTTCAAAGCCTTTCTCATTCTAGGGTTCTTCTGAAACCCTAACCCTTCGAGGTTTTTCTTCGATTCTTTTTAGATCTGTTGTGTATCTATGCTCTACTTGAGTTTTCTAACGATTTCCATAACTTTTATTTTAAAAATTACTTTCAACACCCATCTTTTCCGATTTAGGTTTTTCTGGAAAGTGTTTAAGTGTTTTATGATTTTTCTTCTTTGTTATTCGTGTGTTTGCCTCCGCTGTGTTCTCGTATCATCTTTTGTATGCTTCTCTTACTGTGTTTTCCTATACTATGGTCTCGTAGACTTCTCTACTGTATTTTTACCATGTTCTCATATGTTTATCTTACTGTGTTTTCCTATATGCTTTTCTGCTATACTTTACCGGTGTTCTTGTGTTCTTCTACTGTATTTTCCTGCTAAGTTTTTAAGTTTCTCTGTTTGCCTTTTACTGAGCCCTGTTTAAGTTTCTTCTAAGCATGCTTTTTCTACTGTTCATATCAGTATTTGCCACTATGTTCTTTGAATCCTTCTACTGTGATTGCATGTTACTTTGCTATCATATTCTTCATAAGTTCTGTTGTTGAAGAAGCCCGTCCTTTTCTGAAACTTCTGAACATGATTTTGATTCAATTGCCTGCCCTCTCATCCTTGCTTTATGGTTTGCTTGAACTAGGGTTTCATTTCAAAACTCCTAACTCTGTCAGACTAACTTTGAGTCTCTGAACTGAGTTTACACCTTTGTTTTCATACAATGCTTAACCTTTTGCTAAACTCTTCTACACTGGATTCTTTCTACTGATTTTTACAAGGGCATGACAAAGTTTCCTTCATGTTTAACGTGTCTGTATGCTTTTATATGTGATGAATCTTTCTTCAAAAAAGGTTTTTCAAACTTGTGATTGATTCAGAATTCCTTTTAAATAGGTATAATTGATTTGTTTGCTGATTTTCCTTAAGTTAAAAATCTTTCCCATCTTTCTGACTTGGTTCATTCGTACAAAATCTCTGGCCTCAGATTTCTTGGCTGTTAATTGATTTCTTTCCTTAAATTATACAACCGTGTATTTCAAAGACCTTGTCCTTAAATAGCCTTTATGTATTTGCCCCTAATTTACTACTTTGCACAAAGTGTTTGATTAATTTCTTTCCTTAATTGGTTTATAGCCGTTTGAATCTGAATCCCTTAATTAAAGGGAATCTTGTGTAGCTGATTGACAATCAGTTCTTCCATTATTTTCTTACCTTATTTCCCCATGACTTTTACACTATAAATACACGTCTCTTTAACACACAACACATACGATTAACAATCCTCCACTACTACTTTTACAATCTCTTCTGAACTCTTACTAGAACTCTCTCTTCTTGTCTGCATTCTGACTTTCACAAGACTACTGCTTTTTCCTATTTGTTTCCTTGAAACTGGTATGTCCTAATTTTAATTTTCAGCATCACCACAATGTGTTTACTTACAGCTTTCTACAGCTATGTCTACTTAATTACTTCTACAGATTTAAATACTTAAGCTAGCATGTTGTTTTCTTTTGCTTGTTTCTGTTATGAACCCCCTCCTCCCTATTCCCTTTGTGTGCTTTGAGTTACAGTTTAAAACATGGCAATTTGCAGGTTATTGTTTATGGTTTGAACTTGATCCCTTAAAGGATCCTAACTTCTAAATAATGTATTCTAACAGGCTTATGGGGTAGGCCAGCATTCCTCATTGCTGGGTATGCCCCACCAGCCTGCCGTTGCTTTTCCTTTACTATCTCCCCATTCCCTATACCCCTATGTGCATCAATGTGAACTGTTTCCCTTCCCCTTTCCCCTTTAAGAATCCTGCACTTGCACTCTCTCTAAGTTCCTAGGTTCTGCCCCCTCTTATGAGCCTTGCCTTGGGACCTTGAGTTCCCTCTAAACTTGGACACCTGAGGGCTGGCCCTTCCACACTGCACTATGTCAAAGTCTGGTAGTGTATTTGGGGTGTAAGCACTGCCCGGAGTTCATGTGAAGCTCTTAGGGAACGCTGACACAGTCCCAAATGAGAGAAAGGCTTTGAAATCTGATCTTTGGAGTTGGTTTACTTCATACTTCAGACAGGAAGTCTGAATCAGGATCTCCTTGGTTGTAATTTTCAATTTCTGATGTATTTTCTTTATTTTCTTTGGACTGTAATAACTTTGTAATAAACTTTCGGGGATGGTTAGTGAAGAAGGGAGGGGTACCCATGCATATAAAAAGGGTAAATAACTTGCCTATAGGAATCTCTAATTTCGGCATTTTTCATATAGATAACTTGCCTATAGGAATCTCTAATTTCAGCATTTTTCATATAGCTACCATGCCTATAATATTTCTGCATTTTTCATTTAGTTACCATGTCTATAAGAACTTCAACATTCTCATTTAGATGCCATGACTATAGGGATCCTGCACTTTCATGTAGATATTATGTCTATAGCTTCTGCACACGCATGTAGAAAATATGCCTATAGGTCCCTTCTGATTCTTGCATACCCGCTTTTCACTAGGCAAACTTGTTTATAGGTCATAATAACCAAAAAAGGTAATCAGATGTCATGTTCGTAATAAAATATAACACCTAGATATCATGTTGTAGGTTTTCTGCATTTTTCATATCTATAAAAGTGTTTAAAATCAACAACGCGTAGAAATCATGCCTATAGGAACTATCAACCAAGTCTGAAACGTTTCCACTCGCTTGTGAGTCTAAAACCAGTAATAATGCTTGCAGAACTTGTAACTTTTGCTAGAGTTTGCTTTTCTTTAATAATCTGGTAACCCCTCTTAATCAGTATGTATTCAATCTATTTCACTCTTCTCCGAAATCTGTAGATATCATGCCCATAGGCTTCGTCTATTACTTAGGCAAACTGTAGGATAAATTTTTAAACTGAATCAGATGTTATTAGCTACAACCAACAGGTAGGCCTGCTTCGGGCTTCTTATCTGAACTATGTAATAAATCAGCCTGCCCCAGCTTTTAAGTTTTAATTAGACCTCAAACAGTACGTGCAAGACATGTTGTATTGGAACTGTTTGACAAAGGCCTGTGCCATGTCACCCCAGACATACCAGCGGGATATGTCTTGATCCATAAACCATTCGGAGGCTACTCCCGTAAGGCTTTACCCAAAATAAGCCATCAGCAATTCTTCATTTCTTCCCGCACCTCTCAGTTAATTGCAATACCTTTTCAAGTGGGCTATGGGGTCTCCATGTCCATCATACTTTTCAAATTTGGGAGTCTTGAAACCAGGCGGCAAGTGGACATCGGGGAACATACATAGATCTTTGAAGGCAACACTCTTTTGACCTGCCAACCCTTGCATGTTTTTCAACCGTTGTTCTAAGCTTTTCACTCTTTGGGTCATTTCTTCCTATACCATCTTTCGGGCGGGCTTCTCAATGTTTGCAGAAAGATCAAACGAGTACAAGTAGTAATCAGGAGAGTGGTACTGCTCTTGCTGGGTAGCAAATTGTGACTCATGACAAGGTTGTCCTTGGCCATTGGCCCATGCTTGACACATTTTTGTCATTTGCTGTTTCAGTATTCTATTTTCCTCAACCACAGTAGACTCTTGTCGAACCCTCTGACCCTGAGTCTCTTGAGCACTTGTAACAGCTTCGATGTCAGTTATCATTTTTCCTTGAATGTTGTGTTGTCCGCTTACCACAAACTGACCATCCCAAACTTTCTTCACAATTCAAAACAAAAGACATGTTAGAATAGACTCGGTCAGTCCTTATTATTATCAACATTTTCACTTTTGTTTTTTATTTTTCTTTTTCTTTTCTTTTCAATGGTTGATCGAACATGATGTGGGTTGCCTACGTATCATGTGGGAACATGAATCAGATCTTGCGTAGTTCGGGAAGATTAGGAATAAAGGAAATAAACTAAATTTATGTTTTCTGGATTTCGAATTTTCTTTTTTTTTTCACTTTTTTTTTTCAAAAGAAATACTTATAGAGAAGAAAGAGAATATTTTTGGATTTTGATTTTTCTTCAGCATTTTTGCAAAGAAAGACTTGTAAAGAAGAAAGATTTTTTTTTCCTTTTTTTTTTGAATTTCGACTTTTATTGTTTCTTTTTGGAATTTCGATAGAAAAACTTCTAAAGAAGAAGGAAAAATATTTTTGCATTTATGGATTTTTATTCTGAAGTTAGGTAAGAAGTACTTCTAAAGAAAAAGAAAGTATTTTTGAATCTTGAATTTTCTTTTCAATTTTCGAAAGAAGAATGAAAATATTTTTGTATTTTTTGATTTTGAGAAGCAACTAAAAGAAAATATTTTTTGTATTTTAAGTGAGTTTCACGACGAGTCCAGCTCGTAGTTTAAAAATTGAGGTCTCAAAGAAAAACTTTTCTAAAGAAGGAAGTAAAAGAATTTTTTTGAATTTTTGAAAATTGGGAGCCGGAACAGATGAGGTTTGCCTACGTATCTCACATCCGGTAAGAATCAGACCCGCGTAGTTCTGCCAGTTTTGACGGAACAGGAGAAACATGACTTATTTTGAAATGACTTTTCTTTTTTTCTGTTTTTTCAAAATTTCGGCAGAGTTTCAGGATATTTCAAATACCTACATCTCACTCTTTTCTTTTTCTTCTTTTTTTTAAATTTTTTTTCTTTTCGTTTTTTCATTTTCTTTCCCTATTCTAGAAGCCAGTCAACATGCAAGCCTAAACAGACAGATACGCAAGTAGCAAGTAAGATGCATCAGGATGGTCTTTTAATTTGGGTAAACCTGTCCTAGACGGACCCAACCCCTGTGTTGAATCCCCAAAGTCAAATGCACGTGATGCAAACAAACGTTCCTACTAGGGATCCAACATGAGGCTGTGTTATTCTAGGTTTAAAACCCTGGGTGTATCGTTCTAGACCTGGCTTACCCGAGCGGACAACTCGAGCCCGGGGGGGGGGGGGGGCAGCGTGCCGGTAACCAAAAGATCATCCGGCTTTGCAACTTGTCCGAACCTTGTTCTAATTTGGGATATGACACTAACAGAAAGAAGTCACGCCACCGTGCACCCCTCAGGAGGGAGAAGAGAGGGATTCCGTAGCAGTTTATATACAGTTCAGACAATATCAAAGCGGTAAAAAGCGGCATTTAGCACATTAGGCTCAAACATGTAAAAATCAGATAATAAATAAAGTCAACTATAACAGTTATTCTAAGCTCGAATTCTTAAACCCTGAACAAAAGTTTTGGGTTATTTTCCCCAGCAGAGTCGCCAGAGCTGTCACACCTCCTTTTTCCTACACCCCCGGAAGGGATATAAGGGAATTTTTTCAATTAAAGTGACAATCAAAATGAGATTATTTATTTAAGCATCAGAGTTGCCACTTGGGATAATTTATGGTGTCCCAAGTCACCGGTTTAAATCCCGAATCAAGGAAAGATTGACTCTGTTTTACAGTCCGCGAACACAGAAATCCGGGTAAGAAATTCTGTTAACCCGGGAGAATGTGTTAGGCATTCCCGAGTTCCGTGGTTCTAGCACGGTCGCTCAACTGTTATTATTGGCCTATTTATCTGATTTTAAAACATGTTTTAACCTATGGTTCAATTTTAACTTTATAACCGCTTTTATTTAGTTATTTTTAGGAAAGATTCAACGTCATCTAAAACACGTCTTGAACCATGTCACATAAATGCACCCGCAGTCCACGACACATTTTATCTAACGTTGTTGAGATTTGGATTTGTGTCACATAAATGCACACCCGAGTTTAGGAAAGTAATTTAAATTATGCGCCTAAAGTAACTACGATGTTCATAATGTTTATTTTCCTAATCTTTAAAATTATTTTCCCAATACCAAGGACAATGAGTTGTACACTTAACATCTAGCAAATTGAATCCAATCCCAATGTTGGTCCATTAAACGCTAAGAAAATCTCTAAAAGTTATCATTTGACCATAGTCTCCCATATCATTATTTTGTAGCTCCTAAGATAAATCTAACATGAAAGCAAAACTATAAAAATGTTAATGAAACAAATAATAGTAATGACGTAAGCCCCACTTAAACTAATTACATCTAGATATAATGTTCTCAAGCAGTAATTAACAAAACAGTTTTCCTAACATAGATAAACATCTAGAACAACACATTATAAATCAGAATAACAAAACTAAAATATTGATAAAAGAAGCATCGAGGAAATCAGTAGACGAGTTGTAAAAGAAGAAACAGACGGACCTTTTTGGACTAAACTTTCTTCACTTTATTGATGCAAAAATCTCCAATATACACGAACTTCAGATGGACTCGATCAGAGCTACGAACATTAATCCCGAAAGCTCGGAACCAAAACGAAAGGCCAAAAAATGCCGAACCCAAATTAAAAAAAAAAAGTAACGGAAGCAGCTATTTGACAGAGAAATTCTGCCGCTCTTTGGTGAAATTCAAAAACAAACTAACAATATGCCTCCTCGTCTATTTTGGTCTCTTGCGACTATTCCAATTCTCGTGAAGAATGGCGCTGCCAGCTTTTTCGTTTCTTTCTCTCGAGTCTCTTAGCTGCTAGGGTATTTTGTGTCTTAGGGTATTTAGAGTGTAGGAACGACTGATTGTGTGTTTTAGAGTGTAGGTCAATTTAGGGATTAGGTACTATTATATAGGGGTAGGAATTAGGTTAGGGGTATGGGCCTAGGAATTATGGGCTTGGGAATTATGGACTAGGTCCAAAATTAGGCCTAAAAATGGGTTGCTCGAGCCAAAGTTTTATTCTTTCCCCGCGAATGAGATTAAAATACGATCTCATTTATTAATTAGTCCTACTTAAGTAAAATAAATATTAAAAGAAGGCTGAGCGTTAAAATAAACTATTTTTTTGGTATTTTTCAAGATTAAAAATGACTACAAAACATTAATGGAACAATTTTTGTAATTTTCAATTTTCTTGTAATAAAATAAAGTAAAAGAGTAAAAATTAGTTGAAATAGCTATATTAGGCCTAAATTAAATATTTACGTGCTAAAAATATGAAAAATCTTGGGGAAGGTCAAAAATCACATGTCTACATATACATCCAATGGTAAAAATATATTCATACCAAAAGTGAAAATAAATATAAATAAAAATAGTGTAATGGTTATTACATACCAAATGTCATCAAATCAAAATGGACCACTCCCGAAATGAAAAATAGCATTATCCTCAATGCGCATATCAAATAAGAACAGGAAAAAGGGCTAGAGAGTATAGAAAATTCCCTATGTGGTCTCTTTATGCATCGGGTCCTTAACAGCAGCACCCACCGTATCCTCTAATTGGATCTCCACATCCTCTGACTGGGGGACTACGGGGTTGCTGAGCATCTGAATCAGCTCCTCAGCAATATGGGAAGTGGTAACCAACTAGACTGGTCGGCTGCTGCCTCTAGTGCTATCTGTGCTGCTGGGATAGCAGACTTCATGAGTAGGTCCATTGGCAAATCCCCTACATGTACTATCTTCTCGACCTCCTTAGTCAACTTCTCCACAGACTTCTTTGAAGCTTGAGAGTTCTTCATCTTCTTCACCTGCTTGGTCAGGTCTGCAAGGACCTTCCCATGTGTATCAAGAGTCTCCAGAATCTTCTTCTGGTTGTCCAGAATCATCTTCAATGAGCCCTCCACTAATGGAGGTACCTAAAGCACTACTAGGGCTGAAGACTGTGCTGCAACTACATTGGATATGGCAGTCAGCTTTGTGGTAGCTGCCTGCATCTAGTTGTTGAGACTGGATAGTGTTTGGGAAATCCTCAGTACAGTATGAGGGTAGGTAGAAGATGAAGGCACTCATAGTGGCACTAAGATAGAAGGTCCGGAAGATGGAGGAGGCCTGGCTGCTGTACTGGTAGAAGTACTGGTTGCTGTGGAGGGCTTGGCAACTGACCCAGTGGCCATTACCCCTGGCTCTTCAGACTGGAAAGTGGAGGTAGCGGCTTTACCCTTGAATTTAGGGTTGTCCGCTCCTTGGAGGTGATACCATGAGAAAGGCTTTTTAGCCTTCACCTCCACATCAAAATGTCTCGTCTCTACCCCTTGATCTTGGAAATACTCAGTGAGGAAGTTGGGGTAGGGATACGATGTTTCTTCTTTCTGGACTGCACTGGAGATGTTGTAGGATATCAAGTTCCCCACATTAATAGGATAGCCTGCCATGATGGAAGCTACCAATACTGCCCGGGGAAGAGGAAGGACATTCTCATGTAGGCAAGGGTCAAGACGGCTGCACACAAATGTTTGCCACCCTTTTTCTTAAAAGTTAAGGGTGGCTCTGACAGTTGGCACTCCTGCTGTGAGCCATGCAGGTGTTGTCCCCGGAATAGCAAGTATTTTAGCTATCCATGGGCGAACTGCATCACCCAAGGCTGGTTTCTCCAGGTATTGCACAACCTCAACCTCCTCAAACCCTACATAATTGTTCAGTGCTTGGCCATCAAATCGGATTTTCAAGTTCCGTACCTTCGTCACCTTTGTACCCTTTTTGATGTGGGCAACATTGGCATAAAATTCCTTGACGAGGTATTCATTGGCATCTTCCAGACGGCCGGTGAACCATTTCCATTCTTTCTCTCCGTAAACTGCCTTAGAACATTCGGATTGTGCTGGCTTAGATCTTTGGTTATGAATTGTCGCTCAATAGTGGGCGACCTTTGGGACCACCATTCCCGAAACTTGGCATATGCCTTCTCACTGACAAACCTATCAGCCCACACCTTTGGCTTCCTTGATCTAGCCATGCCTCCCACAATTGTATAACCCCTCTCCCGTCATCCGGGACTTTATCATCATCATCTAAATTGATTGGGGTAGCTGTTGTAGCAGGTGTCATAGCAGGTGGGGAAGATGGTTCAGCTGCCTGACTACCTCCCTCCGAGTCAGCAGAAGAACTAGAGGACGAGGTAGGATCATTAACTAAATGGAGCCTGTCGGGGAATTGTTGTAATTGTGCCCCCAGTTGTGGTTGTACAGAATCCCCCTTGGAAGTCTCCCAAGATGGAAGGTATTCACTGGTGTCTGAGGACTCGGGGGCTTTATTAGTTGTGGCTTTCTTGTTTATGATCCTTTGAACTGACAGTGGTAGGTTGGGTTTGCCTCGACCCCGGCCTCGGGAGGGTTCTGCCCTCCCTTTGGAAGTATCACCTCGACCACTTGAACGTATCATTTTCTGCAATACACAAATAGTGAAAGTCAGTTAGAATTGGGGTTCAACATGTGTTATTGAATTATAGTTTAATAGAAAGACACTGCATCTCAGAACAGGGCAGCGCGGACCGCACAAAAGTGAGTGCGGTCGTGAACTGCCAATCGCGGACCGCACAATTTTGAGTGCGGTCGCGGAGAGCCCAGGTTTAGAATACTGGTTATCTGAAGTTACCCAACCGTGGACCGCATAAAATTGAGTGCGGCCGCACAGTACCCATCACGGGTCGCACAAAATTGAGTGTGGCCGCATGATCATTTTGGGTCTCTGAAGTTTGCGGACCGCACAAAATTGAGTGCGGCCGGAAAACTAATCGTGGACCGCACAAAATTGAGTGCGGCCACACAATCTTAGCAACAACAAATGCCTTTAATCTAGGGTATCGCGGACCGCGCAATTTTGTATGCGGCCGCATACCCTAGCACGGACCGCACAAAAATGTGTGCGGCCGCAAAATTCAAATCAGAGCGGCACTGAAGTACGATTAGTACTAGGGTTTTCACTAATTAGGCATGATTTGTGGCACTTACACAATAAAAGCTAAACACCTCGGCCCCTATTATGTATTCAAACACTACCCACATGCTTTCAAGCAAGAATTAAGCATCAATTTGACATTTTGGCATGAACCTAACCCTAGATAAAAAGAAACTAAATAGAAAATTAAAAAAAGATGAAATTGATTCATCGAAATCAACATACCAGTAGTGAAATGTAGTAGGAAATCAACACTTGATGAATATGGGATGAGGTTAAAAACAAGAAAGTGCATTGTGCTTTAGTGTAGCTTGAAAGGTTAGAATGTGTAAAGTGTGAATAGTCTCAAAAAGTCCTATTTATACTCTGACCGTGAGTGCCCAGTGACTTACCCGAGTACGGCCACACAATTTTGGTGCGGTTCACACTCTTTACCTTTTCCTCGCTCAGCTGTGGCGTGGTCCGCATAAAAATGGCTGCGGCCGCACAATCTGTGTGGTCCACGAAATTACACCGCGGCCGCGAATACTTAAGGGATTTTTCCAGGCTAAACTTCAGAGAGTTGGCATTTTCCCTATTCCAGTGGTGCGACCGCACACTGAATTGTGCGGCCGAGAAGGGCTTGTGCGGTCCGCATAATTTTACCACCTGGCCAATTTTTTTCTTTATCAATTTCCTGCACTGCACACCCAATTTTTTTCTTTATCAATTTTTTTCTTTATCAATTTCCTGCACTGCACACCCAAGCCCTTACCCATTCTCTGGTTCTTCTTCTCTTCATTTCTTTCTTAGTTTCCTAATGCACTTAATCATTAGGTGGCGACTATTCTAAATCTCAAAACCCAAATTCCCAAAAGGGATAGAGTTGTTCGCCCAAATGTCGTAAACCCGATTTCGCCTTTAGAAAAAGGGGGCAACGACAGCATGGCGACTCTGCTGGGGATTTCTTTAAGGCTTTTACCATTTCATGCTATTTGTGACTTTATGTTTCTTTACATGTCTTTACTTGTTTAAATGCCTTTAAGTATTTATTCTTTCTTCTACTGCGAAACTAACTTGGTTCTTTGTTTCTTTTCTTTAATACTTTCTTTTACCGCTTTCCTTCAATATTATTGTAATTACGAGCAATTATTGTAACCATTATTTTATGAACGTGAAAGTACATGACAATTTGTTAATTATTGTATTGCATTTCTTTCGACATCATATTCCCCTCGTGCCAAACAAAATGCCTTAGCAACGCTTATAATGAGTGGTTGCGCTCTTCCGATATTTTCACCCCCTAAATCCGGCAAAGGCATATTTGCGGTAAAACCAGTCGATCAACGGTGTAGTCGACGGCCCGCACCTTTCCCTCTTGAGTTGTCCGCTCAAGGGTACCAGTTTAAAAGCCCATAGAAACCCTACTCTATTTAATTGTGCATGCATCATGGTCAAACCTAGCCGAGTCAGTTATGTTGTCCGCATAATGACTCTTTAAGATAGCCTTGTCCAAAGTCCACTAGGTTTTCTTGAGACCCAAACGGACCTTACCACGTTTTGTGCATTCATTTGGAGAACTAAATGCTTCTAATGCTAATTATTGATGTTAAATAGTCCAGTCCGGTGGGGGAAAGGGGCCTAACCCTTTGTTTTGCAGAAATGAGGCACGAAGTCCCCAGATTCGGCATGGTCACCAACATTCACCCCAAATTGCTAAGCTGGTGGAAGGATCTCCATTCCAGCGATCAAACTCTTGTCCGGAAGTATCTAGGAAACCTACCTTCTCTCCTAGACATTCAACCCAACAACAAAATTATAGAAGCTGCAACTCTGTTTTGGGACTGTGATAGGTCGGTATTCTGCTTCGGAGACATTGAGATGACACCTTTGCTTGAGGAGATAGGAGGACTGGCTGGGATACCATGGGAAACTCCGAGCTTGCTAATGCCGGAAAATCGTAAGGGTAGGGGTTTTCTTAAGATGATGGGTCTAAAGAAGAATCCCGACTTGACATGTTTGGAGAAGTCTTACATTCCCTTTGACCATTTGTATGAAAGGTACAGCCATAGCAAATCATACCGTACCTATTCGGACGAGTTCGCCATCACCTCATTGGGGCACATCCACCGAAGGGTATTTGCGTTTATGTTCTGTTTCTTGGGGATGATAGTTTTTCCAACAAAGAAAGCAAGAATCCATACCAGACTGGCCATGGTCACCAAGACCTTGATGGAAGGAATTAACGGGCAGCCATTCAGCCTTGTGCCAATGATAGTTGCAGAAATATACCGAGCCCTAGAAAGATGTCAACAAGGGGCCAAACATTTCGAGGGATGAAATTTGCTACTCCAAATATGGCTTATGGAGCACCTCCAAAGGGGTGAGTACCGGCAGGAAATCCATCGTAGAGACTAGGATGATCATATCGCTTTTCATCACCCAAAGCGGATGAATTATATGCCCAACATGTTCGCCCAACCAGAGAATGCTAGAGAGTAGGTCGAGCTCTTCGACAATCTTACTGAAGACCGGGTTCAATGGATGTTTGAGTGGTTCCCTACTGAAGAATTCATCACGGTCTAGGGATACTCCATTTCTGATACTGATCGATTTAAGAGGGACCTACCCATATGTCCCTATCCGGGTTATGAGACAGGCAGGCAGGAAGCAGGTTATACCAAGGGTCGACAAGATGAGTCATTTCCGGGCTGACTTCCAGGCTGACGGTAGTCCGTACAAGTGTCAAGCTCAGCATGTGTGGCACTGCAAAATCATCCTGGGAAAGGATTCCATAGAACCAGACAGGTACCACGCTGGTTATGCTCCATACTATCCAAACTGGTTGGAGGACGATCATAGTGGGTTAGGACAACCCGGGCTTGTTCGAGGTCACAGGGTCATCGACGAAAAGGCTGAAGTACATGCTAAGTACAACCAATTGCGCAAGAGGATGCAGGAATGTGAAAATGAGCACCGTGAAATACAAGAAGCCAATCAAAAGCTAATTGGAGAATGGAAAGATATGGCTGTCAGCGCCAACAAACGACTAATCTGTTTGGAGCGGGGCATAGTAGAGCTGGAAAAGAAGTTCCTGAAGAGGGTTGAAGATTGCCGGGTTGCTGAAGGAAATGAAGGCGGACATCTGGCAAGAGCCTACTTGCTGCTGGGACTACGTGAGCTGGTGAAGCTGTTCGATGGAGCTAAAGATGCCGAGTCTGGGGAAGGTCCTTCTGGGACCAAGTAGTTAGGAGTCTTTTCATTGCTCTAAATGTAATAAGGCCTATGGCCACTAGTGACATCTTTATTTCCTGTTATTTAGTGTCGTTTTGGGATTCGTCTTA
>NW_017670460.1:0-13237 GCF_001879085.1 Nicotiana attenuata
TTATTTGTGAGAGGATTATCTAGAGGGGATAAGTCTATTTTATTGTAACTTCTTGGATCAGACTTTATAGAGTTCCAGTCACTAATGGTATGAGAGGTTGTGAACATGTGACTAAAATAATCCCTAGTATGATTAAGGATGGCCTGCGGATCATCTATCCAATTGTTATTCACATCCTTAAAGAAAACTATTTTGTTTTTTCTTCTCCTATTAGTGGCCATAATGTGGTAGAATTTTGTATTCGCATCTCCATCATTGAGCCATTGGATTCTGGATCGGAGTTTCCAGTAGTCCTCTTCAATTTCTAAGATGTTACTATAATCAACTCTTAGAGTGGCTTCTAAATTTTGAAGAAAAGAACTAGAATAATAAGAGGTGGAATTTTGAATACCTCTGAGCCTAGCTAAAATTCTATTTTCTTTCGTTTGAGGTCACCAAAGGTATTATTCTTCCAGGTATTGACTAGGGATATAAAGGAGGAAGAAGCTGTTACAAAATGGTTACTAGACCATGCAGAAGCAACTAGATTCCTAAACTGAGGATGCTTGCACCAAAATGGTTCAAGACGAAAGGGCTTTTGAAGGTTAGTGCATTGCTTAGGGATAAGATTTAAGAGTAACGGATTATGATCTGAGTGAGTTTTAGGTAGATGAGTTATGGAAGCATGTGGAAAAATTTGGATCCATTGTTCATTGCCAAATACTTTGTCGAGCCGTTCCATAATTAGACTATTGTTATGAAATCTATTATTTGACCATGTGAATCTACTTCCCTTATAGCCTAGGTCAAGTAGATTATAGTAGTTAAGATTAGACCATAATTTATATGCACGCCTATGACTTAGAGATCTTCCCCCTAATTTATCGTTTGCTTTAAGAATGTCATTAAAGTCCCCTCCCACAATCCAGGACCCTTTATAATTATCATAGATACTTCTAATATTATTCCACATAATATCTCTAGAGCTAACGTTTGTACTAGCGTATATTGAAGAGAATAGCCATTTGAAGTTACTAGGACGTACCTCGATTGTTGCATGGATCTCCTGATTTCTACGCACAAAATTGTGCACAAACACCTTGGCATTGTCCCATAGAACAACCATTCCACCTGCTTGGCCATCCGCAGGAACTTCAATCATATCGGAGAAACCAAACTCGTTAAGAAGAGACCCATGGGATTGCATTCTTGTCTCAAGCAGTGTCACCACACTTGAGTGGTGTTGCATCATTAGATCCTTAAAATTCCTTCTAAAGTCTTCATTATCCCCCCCCCCCCTTTTATTCCAAATTATTATATTAACTGGACTAGTCATGGTAAAATCTTGTGTGTGTGAGTGACCATTAAAGAACAAGTCCCTAGGGGTTGTTGAGCTCCTTCTCAGGGTGGGGACTAGAATCATTGCCCTATTGCCCACTGTTGGGTCGTGAGGAGGACGAATGTCCATTGAACATTTGAGAAAGTTTGGAGAGCAAGTGAGTATGTGCCTCTTCTCTAGTGCTTCCTTGAATAGAAGTACTTTTACCTCGTCTAGGTTTGACAATTCCTCCAGTGATTCCCCCACTAAGTCTATTTGCTCGTTCACTTCTTCTTCTATTGGATTGCCTAATTTAGAGCTACTGGAGGGTTGAGATTCATTTCCTCCATTGGCATTTGTATGTTTACATTCTGTGGTTGGGGTTGCGGTTGATGGGGTGGAGCTTGATTTGGTGCCTCCCAAGGCATCAAAATAGGGTTGATGGCAGTGAGTGCTTCTGGGGGAAAGAAGGGAAGGTCCGACTCTAGATTCTGAGGGAGGATTGGAACCGGGTTGAAGTGAGGAGGGAGGTTCCAATGGGCTCTCATTTCTTCCACTAGGTTTTGGTTTAATTGTGGGGCTAGTGGTTGTAAAATATTGTTCACCCACACATGGTTCCAGTAGTTGCTCATTGCAAGATGGAGTCCCCCGGCCACTAATTGTGCTAGGTATCTTGGATTTTGAATCAAGATCACACTCTCTTGGCCATTGATTGTGGCATTGAAAACTAGTCCCCTCCCCATTAGACCTATTTCTATCCAAGACATGGGGTGGTGGTCTTGTGGTAGTGGAGGTTGGACAAAAATTAGTGGAGGATTCTGGATTTGTGGGGGTAATGGTGGGAGGTTGTTCATGTTGGATGGATGTTATTGACGGAGTATTTGAATGAGACGGTATCTTCTCCGGTTGTGAAGGGGAAGTCTGGGAATTTTCAGAGTATTTGTTACTAACTAAAATAGGAGGGGATTGGGAGGAGGGAATGATTGTGTCTAAGTGCATGCAAATTGGATGGTCTAGCGTAGGTGATATAATAAAAGATTTTGCATGCAAATTTGGTGGTACGTGTTGCATGCCATCTTCCATTTGGCCATTGAGAATAGATTTTTGAGACATGCGAAGATTGTTATTGGGGGGATTAGACACGGTAATGGAGGGGTTTAGAGGGGTAGTGGTAGGGGTGTCTGGCAAAACCATGTCTTGGTATGACATAGGTAGGGTATTATTGCTAGAATTGTTTTATGTGGAGGAAGATATGGTAGAATCAGTAGGAGATTTTTTACTAGAAGTGTCTAAATTCCTAATAGAGGCATGCAACGTGTTTTTATTTTCCATTAACAATTTATAATTATTCAGATTATTATTTTGTAAAACCATGGGCTGTTGGTGCAACATGGAAAAGCGATTTTCCAAAAGAAAGCCTTTAGGATTATCAGTATTCGAATTTTTCTTAGGATTGGTTTCCTGGGCATAAGATTTATTGCTATGGTAATTTGATATGGTAGAATTATCCTTACTAACATACTTAAACTTTTTAGTGTTGATGTACTTACCTGTGGAAGCATTAAATAATTTGACGCTTATACCTGCCTCTACTGGAGTTCCTTTGTCCACCATTGGTGCTGGTTTGCTTGAATTCCTAGGCTTTTGGAAGGTCACTGTTTACCAGCCATTATCCACTTGAGGCATGTGTGACTCTGCATCTTCATTGTGGCTTGGGACTGCCTTCTCATCAATAGTATTCTCTGACATAGGCTTTAATGGGCGTGAACAATTTGCATGGGTATGGCCTAGGAACCCACACCTTTTGCAAAGAAATTTATCACCATCATACTCTATGGACTGTTTACGATCATCAATGTAAATAAATTTTTCCACCGGTTTGTTCATGGGTAATTCCACACACATCCTGGCATTTTGACCCCTTAAGGTTGCTGATGTGCAAGCATCTATTTGTAGCCTGCCTATTGAGTTTCCAATCTTTTGAAGGATAAAGCTATCATAAAATTTTGTTGGAAGGTTTGGGAGACGGAGCCAAATTGCAGTGTAGGATTGTTTTGCCTCTGATGGCACAAAATTTGGTACCCATGTTTGACATGATAAAAAATGTCCAAAGATGAACCATGGGACATTTTGCATGATTGAATGCATGTTTTCTTTGTTATGTAGTTTTGCAATATAGTAGTCCTCCCCAAGGTCAATTAAGGGAAATTTTTCCTTTATTTTTCACAGATCTTGAAACTTTTTCTTTAGTATTTGATGAAGAATTCTTTTACCTTGGAGTTTGATAATAATTGAGCTTTTCCAAGGTAAATACATGCGGACTTTATCCTCTTGTGAGAGGGTAATTTTTTTTTTTCCAGTGTCATTAGAGAATCCACGATTGAAGTGTCCAAGGATGTAGATGGTAAGGATTCAAGAGGATCGATGGTGATATCCATATCTCCCTCCCCTCTAATTAGTTTATCCTTATATGAGATAGGTGAGTTTTCTTGAGGATGAAAAGCATTATTATTAATGGTAATGTCCGGCGGTTTAGGGGGAATCATTGCTAGGACCGTTTCGGTGGCAGGAAAATCCGCTTCCATTGGAGGATGAATAAATGAAGAAGAAGGCTTTTTCTTTCTTAGTAGGTTAGAAAGAAGTCAGAGCTTCTCTCTAGAGTAGCAGACCCAAGTATGAAACAAAACTAAACTTTAAAAGATATATGTTCAATATATATTCCAAATGCTCTTGTTATGTTATGTTACCATTTGAGAATGTGTTCAAAGTATAGGTCGCGTATCCAAACGTTCAAAGTAACTTTTTTACCGTTAGGACATGAGCTGCTAAACAAGAAGTAAACACTCCTCAGAGTTATAAGTGAAAGCCACTTTTCTAGTCAAAGTTATTGACAAAATCAAAGGACGAGTAAAATGTTTTAACCAAAAAAGGAAAAAGAAAAATTAAGAATAAAAATGAAAAGGACCAAATTGTAGAGGTAATAAAAGTCATAGATAGAACAGCGAAAAAGTATTAAAATAGAAACTTGTAATCTAGTAAAAGACATGACTAGTAATTTTGAGATCTTTATGACAGAAAAAGAAAGAAATCTCTTCCGAAGAAAGTGAGATTTGATAATTAGAGATTTACTTCATATTTTAATTAAGTACTAAATTTCAATCTGTTCTTCATCCGTTAAACCGATAACCCGATACCAATAAGCTATTAAGTCACTTTTGCGGTTCGGTTTTCGGTTTCGGTTCGATTCGGTTATGAGCACCCCTAGTTGCCATTCCCTTGTAACAAATTATAAACTTTCTATATCCCCATTTACCAATTCTTAAAAGTTTGCCCCTACACTTGATGTTTCCTCATTAGGAGTTCTTCTCAAGCTTTATAATTTTACAAGGAAACCCTGTAGAGTAAAGAACAGGTTTATAAACAAAGTAATGGAAATTAGTTAAGGAATATGTATTTTGAAAGAAAACAGAAAGCATCTCAAGAAAGTTCTCTTTTGTGTGTATATAACCTCCAAGCTTCATCCTTTCCATCAACAAGAACAAAGAACAAAGGATAAAAGATTACATATTACCAAAAAAGAAAGAAAAGAACACAGAAAATGGATTCAAAAGGAGCTGCAACTGCTACACCAACTCAAATATATGAAGATTTTATGCCAACATCAAAGCTAGTTCAAGAAGACCACTTTGACACTCTTCAACTTAATCTTCCAGGTGCTGTTCTTCTGTTCATTCCTGTTATTAATAAGTTATAAGATTATATAATAGCGACATAGAGTGAGGACTCATATAGCCGACTCCAACTTGCTTGGAATTGAGGCATAGTAGTTGTTATTATCGTCGTTGATTATCCGTTTCTCTCCTCCTCCCACCAACACGACGCTTGTAGTACATTTGTCTTTTTTTCTAGTTGGACAGTAATTTATAAATGATTCAGAATTTAAAAGCAGCGGGTGCGCATTTTAAAAAGAATATACTATGAGAAATTATGGGGAATCTTTAAAAATAATATTTTGCTAAACTTCTAGATGAGATTTTTTCACTATGCTCTGCATAACATTAACATTCTCTAAATGAAATGTTCATAATTGGATGAAAATGTCAAATTTCACAGTAACTTATTTTCATGCCTTATGACACCTGAGATATCTGAGAAGTCATGTAGTGAGATTGTGGTTATTTTCTTCATAATTTTCATAGGTAACCTTAAAAATTATCTGGAACATATTGATTTCATATACTTATAAAGATTGAAATTCCATAGGTTTCAAGAAGGAACAGCTGAGGGTTCAACTTACAAGAACAGGAATTCTGAAGATTAGCGGACAAAGGCCAATTGGGCAGAACAAATGGCAGAGGTTTCACAAGGACTTTCCTGCTGTAGAAAATTGTGACAAAAGCAAAATCAGTGCGAAGTTTGAAAATGGCGTTCTTCATGTTAAACAGCCAAAACTAATAACTTCAGCAGTGAAAAAGGATACGGAATTGCCAGCCACAGAAGCTGAGAGTACCCCTGCTAAAAGACATAAAACATCTTTAAGAGATGAATTTACTAAGCAGGATAATGCTGATAATACCCCTGCTAAAGAAGAACGAAACTACACTAGTACTAAAACCAGTGAGCAAACAGAAGCTAAAAATCTTCCAGAAAAATCTTCAACAGATAAAAGTAGTTCAAGTAGTTCTTACAATGGATCGACTGATGATGAAACGACCAGAAATTCCAGTCGTTTGGCTGCAAACCTGAAGAAGCCAAGGAGAATGATGAAAATGACACTAGTGGCTCTGTTGGTTCTTGGTATCAGCCTCTATGTTGCCAACATGATGAAGTCTGCGAACAAAGCTGAAGATATGAAACTAGACTTTCTGTAGCCTAAATCTTGTTGGGATATTTGCATTTCCTCCCAGCTATGACATTCAATTTCTAAACTGTAATCAATCAATTTATAACCGCGTTGCTTTTCTGTAATAGCTTTCATTAATGCAATCAAGCTTTCTTTCATTCTGAATTCTCATTTCTGTTCTCTCAATTGCTCTTGACATTGGTTTTCCCGTACGGCACTGACAATCTCGTCTAGCGTACGGAGGGGACCTCAGTTGGCGGACAGCAACTGAACTGACATCAGTTGCCTAGCCGTACGTTGCCCTTCCAAGGAATCTCAGGAAGGCGCCGCGTATCAGTTGGTATAATCTAAAAACATCATTTGAACAAATCATAAGTGCTAATGAGGTAAAATGGTTTGTATCTCATTTGTTGTCACTAAAGGGGAGAGCAAATGACCAAATCCAAAAGTCCTAAGTGCTCATTTTTTTAACTCGGCAAATAAAGCAGAAAAGGTTATTATAAGGGGAAATGGGATCAGGAATCAGAAAATTTGCATCTGAGGCCTGTAACCATCAAGCAGCAGTTAAGATATGAACTTATTTAAGTAAATGTTATTCTGTTAGACCATAATGGAAATGCAACTTAAAGAAGAAGAATACTCAAACATGCATTTAGTCATATGACAAGAATTTGCCAACTCCAAAACATCGAAGATAAAGGAAGAACCGCTAGAGCTCAGTGAAAAGCCAGCACATCGTCTTGCATTCGCCAAAAGAAAGAAAGGAGGGAGAGACAACATATAGATTAGTAAGAGCACAAAAGCGTGCAACCTCACGTTTGAGCAGCTACTTAACAGATTATCTACTGATGATCATTGTCAATTGGATTGCTAATCCAAAAATATATGCAAGCACATTATGCAATGATCCGTCTCCAGTGCAAGTGTATCTGATCTATCATCGCATGTAAAGATTGTTGTACATGGAACAGCTAATGCATATCACCACATGAGAGAGAGAGTGAAAAAAATTAGACCAGACCAACAGTAGGAACAGGACGAATGTCCATGCCCAAAATCATGCTTTGTTCACAGTTCACCTAATCCTGAAGAACACAGCAATCACAACTAAACAGATATAAAGGAATAACTAGGGGCATAAATAAAGACTTAAACTGTTTATATCATATTAATAGCCAACTTAACTTCCAAAACAGCACTTTTATGTTTCAGAGAATATTACAGAGAAGTTCCTTAAATAGATACACTATAGTCATCCTTGTTTCAGTTTAGCCTCTATGTTTAAGAGGAGGATAAATGTAAGTAACATGTATCTACTGTAGTACTTAATTAGCTACACTTTCTCATTGGGGAATTCCAAGTTCACAACAACCCACTTATCTTCACCAATAGGAAGCACAATAGTACCCTTGGGGACTTCATCTGGAATGGATTTGTACACTGTGACCCTGTTACAAAGGAGGTAACTTTTGGTTTCTGCAGTCTTTCTCGCGCTAGAATTTGCATTCGATACAGTAGAGGAATGGGTTGGTGCCATTGCAGCTGATGATATAGTTTCTTTAGGTAAATGGACCATTGATTCCATTGAAGAAGGTGAATTTTCATTTACACTGAGCTCATGCACGCTCCGCAAAAGTGAAGATGCATTAAACTTTTCAGCACCTATGGACTGTGCAGATGCATGTTTAGAGTGAACCATCTCTTCATCTGCCAAAGGCACAAATACTTAGTCATTCATATGAAGACAGAATGAGTACATGGTGCAGAAAACGTTGAACACTACCTTCTTTTTCTTCATCCTCCACCTCAAAACTCATCAAAACTGAAGTTGAATTTGGCGGACATCCAACCGTGGGGTTTCCTCGCTTTTTAGCAACGGAAAGCAAGCTTTCACAAGGAGAAAAACTGAGCTTCTCATCCTTTGTTTCCGAGGATATAGTTGAGTCACCTAGCTGATGAGTCTTTCCTGAAATTATTGAAAGTTAGTTGTCCTAGCAGTATAGTATAAAGTAAATAAGCATTAGGGGACACTTTCATACAGACACCAAAACAAGAATTACTTTTGCTTTCTTCAGGCTGGTGAACATCTTTCACAGTTGATGTCGCAGCTGAATGAGAAATAGACAGTGAATCCAAGCAACTCTCAGTTTTGAAAATTTCACCTTCCAAGTCCGAGGACACAGTCAAAGGATAACTCGTATGGAAGGATTTGCCTGAAATTGGGAAAGATGTCAATTTACTCTACAAAAGTATACTTTTTGATAGTCTTCCAACTGCATTAAAATGTCATAGTTAAGTTAATCTCACAAGTCACGACAAACATCTATTAGCCTGCAAAAGAATGCTTACATTTTGCTAACTCCATATAAGCAACCTTGGCAGCATTTTCTTCTGCCTGTTTCCTGGAGTTTGAAGCATTCCCATGAAACACTTCTCCTTCAAATTCTACACTTGAGAAGAATGTTAGATTGTGAGGCTCACCAATCCTGATTGTTTTATATTCAGGCAAGCAAAGTCCTTCATGTTGTGCCAGTTCTTGAAGGAAACTCTTGTAATTGCCGGTATTACTCTGGGCCAAAAAAGGTATGGTGACTCATTAAACAGTATAGAAGACATGAAAATGGCACATGAATGACATCACCAATTTTCAGTTTCCATGGCAATTTCTGAAATGAAAACTGAAAAAACTACTACATCTGGTCCATATTATCTGTCTTTTAAGGTTTTTTCACCCACCCCAACTCCAAGAAAAGCATTTTAAGAGCCTTAATTATAATAGCACTTTTATAAACTACTCTTGGTCTCTCTTATGAGTCTCACCCAAATTAACAATCCATTAGTTGGAGCAGCAACGGTGAATTTGAAAAAAAAAAGGTTAATAAATGCTTCTTATTTCGCTGAAACGATCAAATATTTCGAAGCAAATTCAGTTTGCCAAAATGACAAATAACGTGAACCGGAGGTAGTAGAAAAAGAACAGTCAGGTACTACTTAGCTAACAAAGGTTTTACCGTTTGAAAAGCAACTGTTACTAGTGTCATCAATGCGTGCTGTGCAACAGCATCTTCTGCTTCCTCTGCAGTCTTGTATGCTCCAGGACTTTTGAACAATTCACCAGCCACTGTCACTGTTGCCTCAAAGTGAAGATCATTATGACGATCACGAGATGAGCTCTTCCTTTTACTATGGTACACAGGTTCACTAAGTTTTTCTCTTTTTGCGTACATCTGCAGCTTCTTCTTGCACTGATAGTGAGAATCTTCTGTAATAAAGCAATAATTTGGATATTCAAAAGAGAAGCAGAATTACATGGAATAGAACAAAGTTACAGAATACCTGCCAAAAATAAATTAATAGAGTTGGAAAAGGTACTTCATACACTATATGGGGATAAACTCTTTCTTTTTTACTGAAAAGAACTTTGCAAAGTACAACCTTTTGCTTTAAGTTATGTTGCTTGGACTCTCCTAAAATGTGGCCGGATGCGTGTTGGATTCTCCAAAAATAGTGCATTTTTGGAGGATCCGAGAAGGGTGCGGCAGCATTTTGGAGAGTCCGCGCAACATAGGTTTTAAGTACCAAGTGAAATTTCATTTTTCTCAATGTACTTCAACTAGTTTACTTGGAAGACACAAAAACAAAAACCATGGTGCAACTAATCGTAGTAAAAGCTTTCAAGACACTACGATAGTATTAAAGGTAGAAGGTGCCACAATTGATAAAGCAGTAATACTGTCCACAAAATATTGAAGTGCTTCTTGTTTGTAACAAGGTTTTACAGCAAAAGGAAATTTTCATTTCTGAAGGAAGGACTCTTAGATGAATAAGGAGCAAAAGCAACGGTAATGACACAAAAAGATTTGAAGTGTGCTTTTATCAATGAAACAGAAAACCATCTTAAGCTTTTCACCTTGCTTGATCTTAGAAGTGTTTAGGTTATCCTGCAGACTTTTGCATGCTCGCTCGATTGTTGCTGGTCCACTACCTTTTATAGTTGGAATTGAAACACCTACTAATTAATAGAGAAAGATGTTAGTCACTTAAAAATTTTACAAAAGAACCTAGTGCACGGACTGCTTGCAACAAGGTTTTACAACAGAAGAAACAATTTTCATAAAAGAAAATTATAATGAAGGATTCTTAGATGAATAAGCAGCAAAAGCAATGATTATGACACTGAAATCTCCAAAAAATGAATAAAATTAAGTGCATTATTTATCAATGTAACATAAAACTGTCTAAAGCTCTTCACCTTGCTCGATCTCAGAAGTAATTAGATGATCCCGCAGATTTTGACATGCTTCCTCAATTTTTGTTACTCCACTATCTTCCATAGTTGGAAGTGACCCACCTAATAGTAAGTACAGAAACATTATTCAGTAAAATTAGCTTAAATACTCATGGAAAAATGTTTATTATACAAATTCAAGCCATTCTACTTATTCCGTCTCACTTCTCTGACCATTGAATCTCAAAAAGCACAGGCCATAAACTAGACATAAACTTCTTTCCAAAATAGTTGACATATATAGCTTTCTGTATCAACAACTAAGAGAAATACAGGTCAGAGTCACAGTATACTCACAACCAATGAAGTAATCAATCTTATATCAGTAATGCTGATGATTTCATAGTGCTGAAAGTTCATTTCAACTGGAACATCCAGGTTAGAGTAAAAAAACATTATACTATATGTTTCAGAACAAGGACAAAACTGGTTCTACAGTTTCTGTTGCTCCCTGAATATTGAGTTATGCTTAAAAGCATCCTATTCCACCGGTAGGACATGAACATAGTCATAAGCCTTGCAAGAAATCTGAGCAAAATACCGTTTCGCATCATGGTAAAAGGAAACGAGATTTCTAACTCAATATTAGAACTTGAAATCAAGAAGGAAGCATCTTCAATGAATCTCTCATTTGGCATTTTAAGTCTAAGCCTTTAAATATTGGTAGATGTTTCAAGCAATGGCAGAAGCTATTCTCCTATTCGAACATTGTACAAGCATACAACTTTGCTGAGAGTTTAGAAAGCATCATCATTTTCTTGAAACTATTAACAAGAAAGGGGAGCCTTGGCGTAACTGGTAAAGTTGCTGCCATATGACCAGGAGGTCACGGGTTCGAGGCGTGAAAACAGCCTCTTGCAGAAATGCAGGGTAAGACTACATACAATAGACCCTTGTGGTCCGGCCCTTCCCCAGACCCCGCGCATAGCGGTAGCTTAGTGCACCGGGCTGCCCCTTTATTAACAAGTGTCAATCAATCACGAATCAAGTCTTCTTTAATCAAAAACTAATTGGGGTTAGATTATATAATTTCTCTGTATCCATTCTGCTCTCCTAATAAATTCAATATTGAAAAAGAGGATCAGACAAGATTTAAGTTAAAAATGAAATCTTTATCTTTACCCTACCTCACTACCTGTGCATATTAAGTTAAATATAGTAAAACATACAGAACTATATAGAGATATAATATCATGTACCAGAAGTAAAGTGAAGGAAAGCAAACTTAGCAGCTTCATTGTGGGCTTCTTTAGATGATTTGTAGAAAGTTGGAGAGTCAAAGTTGATGCCATCCACAACCACAGAAGCTTTGAATTGTGGGTTGTGCTCTGCTCCATCTTTCATACTGCAGTATTTTGGAAGTCCCCATTTCTTGTTTTGACACAATTCTTGCAGCTTCGACTTATACATTTTTTCTCTGCTTCTGCTATTCCTTTTTTGCTTTCAACTTCCATATATAATGTACACAGAGAAATGTCACAAAATTTCCTCCATGGTTCATGCATGGAGTATTTCGAATCTTGAACCAACCCCCCCCCCCCCCCCCCAAACCAAACTCACACAAAAATCCCCTTGCCCCATCATGTTTCAGTACTGAGTTGGTGTATGTACGGATGCACTGTGCTTTTAGCATTTGGCAACATCTCCACTTTTAAGTTTTAACTTGGGTTAATTTGTTAATTTCATGCCTTGACTATTATAGTTACTATAAAATTATTTTTTATCATATTAAATTAAGAGCCTGTTTGGAAAGCCACCTAGGAATTGGATTTGGGTGTAATTAAGTGTAATTACATAGTTTGACATGTTTGTTTGGCCAAGTAATTACTTGGTCAGTATGGAATTGGGTGTAATTGGATAGGTGTAATTACACTCTCCAATTTTCAAGGGGGAGGTGAGAATTGGTGGTAATTACACTGTGTAATTACAAGATTGTTTTTTTATTTTCTTTCCTTTTTATTTTAATTTTAATTTATTTTCTTAATAACTTTTTAGTTCTATTATTTTAATTTTTTAATTTTATTTTTACTTTTTAATTTCTTTTAAAATTTTAAAATATATTTTTCTTTGTACATTATTTATCTTTTATTTCTCTTCCTTTATTTCTTGTTATTTCATGTAATTGCTTATATTTTATTTTTATTTATTTTATTATTCTATTTTTTTGAAACTACACCTCCTAATATTATAAATAATAAGTCATTTACAAACTTGTCATATAATGAGTGATGTAATTAAAGTGGAATTTCATTGTTGAATGTGGTTATAAACTTATTATGTTTCCTAATCTAAAATTATAGTGGAACTTACTATTATTATGTTGGAATTTGACATATGCTAAATAATTTTTTTTTGAATTTTAAAATTGTGTTATATTCATGGTTCTAATTTACTTGTTTTAGTAGTATTGGCTCACGTCGCATGTTGTTCATTTTTTAGTTAGAATTGATAGATCAATTTTGTCAAACATTTGAATAATGTTATGACATTATATTTATAAATATTAATTTATTTTATCAAATATGAATTCCATGATGTTCTTACAAAAAAACGTATATTTTTAATTTTTGTACGTATCTAAACTAAATATTATTAATTTAAAATATATAGATAAATTATTTTTACAATATTAGTTATAAATATATGATTACTTATTAATGTATATTCACGAAAAATATACATCTTAAATACCAAATATAATATTATTTATACTTATAGAAATTTATAGGCATATATTTATTATATTAACTTTTAAGTTTTGATAATTACTTAATTTAAAATTTAATCTAACTGTGTAATTACACTTGTG
>NW_017670460.1:13262-23947 GCF_001879085.1 Nicotiana attenuata
TTCTACCAATATCAGTAGTAATAGAAATCCGATTAGTTATATGAGTAAATAAATACCGCAAATATTGTTCATATTCATGTTTATATTTATAAATATCGCTCTTAACTGTTGCGCGAGGCCAACCTTTATAAGTAGGATTAAAAACTTTTCTAATATAATACACAAAATTAGGGTTAGAAGGAAAAGTATATGGTAAGCACATAACGGTAACCATCTTTGCTAATTCTTCACGATCTTTATTAGGATCGTAATATAAAATACCACCGGTCACAGTGTTAATTCCTGGTTGAACTAGATTTGAACCTGTACTAGGGTTAACCGCAGTATCTACACTTGTCCCCTCTTGCTGCGCTTTCATTTGTAAATATTTAACTTTATCTCTAGGGTGTGTTTGTATGTGCCTAGCCAAACTACCCGTACCGCTACGGTCTCCAGTATATTTATGCGCCAGCAATTTCCCACAAGTTTTACACTTAGCCTTATTTTGTTCTCTTACTTGAGTAAAAAAATTCCAAACTATTGATGTTTCTAGGCGTTTAGAAGGTTGTCTATTAAAAGTAGGGGTTTCTACAGGTGGGTCGGGCGGGGCATCAGTTGGGTTATTAACAGGACTAGTAGGTGAATCATCTAAATCCGGTTGGGTTTCATCTACATCCTCATTTTCCTCATCATTTTCTAAGATAGTTTGATTAGGATAAAGAGCATTCATAACTTCTTCATTTAATTGTTCACCTGGTGCAACATTATGGCAAAATTCACTATCGGAAAATTGAAAACAAGGGTTATCACTATCAAGAATAATAGGAGCAGCAGGACGGGTAATAGGTCTGGGTCGGGGAGCCGGGGGAAGGGTAGTAGGTTGGAGACTACTTTCACCAATTTTAGCTTTTCCCTTACCACCAAACATTTTTTTCAAAGAAAAAGCCATATTAATTACAATTATGCAAACTAAACACACAAAATATATTCTTAAAACTTAAGAGTTGGAACGAGTTTACCGAATTGCCGAACAACTTCTTGAAAATTGAAAATCGTTGAAGACTTGAAGACTTGAATACTTCAATTCACCAGCTTCACAATTTTTCACGAAATTGCAATAATAAAATAGCAATTATAGAAGAGAAATTAGATATAGATTGAGAGAGATTGAGATAGATTGATGAATTGGTGAGTAAAAATGAAAGAATGAGGGGGTATTTATAGTTGAGAATTGAAAAAAAGTGTAATTATATAAAGTTTGGGGTTAAAATAAAGTTTGGGGGCCAAATGGCTATTTTTTAAAGTTCCAAACGGTTGAAAATTAAAGGCCAACGGCTAGATTTTAAAATCTGACCGTTGGTCTTTTTAAAAAAAAAAAATTTTTTTTTTTGAAAAGAGTCGTTGGAGCCCGTTAGGACCGTTAGACCCGGTTGAACCGGCCCAGGACCGCCTGCCGGTCCCGGGCTTAGCGGTCCCGGTCTCGTGGGCCTCATGCAAGGGACCAGCCCGCTACGGGCTTTCTACACCATCAGGGACCGGCCCACCAGGACCGGCCCGTCGGGACCGTTTAGCCCGTTAAGACCGCGGGCCCGGTCCGGTCCCGATCCCAGACCGACCCACAATACAGCACTACTTTTCGAACAGACTCTAAGTTAATTATGTGGAATTAATTAGAAAATCAAAATACAAATGATGGGACCCATTTTCGGAAATTGCTTGCCATAATTTTCCTCTTTAAATTTAACGTATAAAACTTTTTATTCGCATTATTTTAAACAAAATATATTAAGAAATATTTAAATGATAGAAAAAATTAATTGCAGCATAGCTCAGAGGGACGATATATGAAAAAATGCTCTCTACTGCTAAATATCCACCGCCTTCGTTCATCCCTCCAAAGCCACCAGATATCTCCTGTCCTCAACCTCCATCACCATCTTTCCAATACCCACGCACTACTCCTACCACTGTAGATAACACCATGATCATTGATCACATGGAACCTGAAGAGGATACTAATTTCTCTACAAAAAAGTCTTATCTTCATACCCTAATCTCTTCCACTGATACACTTGCACCTACTGCTTTAAACGACATGTCAAATATGGGGTTGCTGCTCAATGATGAATTGGATGCACCAGCTGACCCGTCCAATTTTATTCCTATTTCTCTTGAGGAGAAAAATAGGATATATCAACCATGGAAACATGCAGTCATTGTAAAGGTATATGGTAGAAAGGTAGCACATCAAGTACTACGTCAAAAAATCTATACACTATGGCAACCTACTGAAAATGTTCCTCTCATTGATTTAGGCTCAGACTTTTTCCTTCTTAAGTTCCAAAAAGAAGACAATAAAAATCATGCACTACATGATGGACCTTGGTTCATTTTCAATCATTTTCTGTCTGTTCGTCAATGGGAGCCTAAGTTTATGGCCTCTGAAACAAAAATAAATTACTCAGCTATCTGGTTACGATTACCTGAATTACCTACGGAATTTTATGATTTTCAAATTCTTCAAAAAGTAGGTAATAACATTGGAAAATTGTTAACAGTTGATACATGCACTTCCTCCACCACTAAAGGCCGCTATGCCAGATTATGTGTTGAAATACCGGTGGATCAACCTTTACGTACACATGTTTATCTTGGCACTCATAGGCAAAATATTCTATACGAAGGATTAAATTTATTATGTACTAAGTGTGGTCGGATGGGACATAATCAAAGGATTTGTTCGTATATACAAACTCAGACTAATATGGAAGTGACTGCCAATAACTCTTCCAATATCCCCACCCCTAGTTTTACACCTAATCATGCTGAAAATATTGAAGAGTGGAAGACAGTGCAATTTTCCAAACGTAAAAGTTCAGTACAAAAAATTCCTTCTAGGGCAAATAACCCAGATTTGGATGCCAATCATGCTAATCATACAGCTGCTTCAGGTAAGTATGTCTCTACAACCCCTAATAATCTTTCATTTACAAAACTATCTATTAATAGTACTAATCCTAGTTTTAATACTCCTACAAATTCTAAAAAGCCTATAACTCCTATAATTACTAGTAATCACTTTTCTACTCTAATCCAAACGGATTTGGACAAGCCAAATCACATTAATGCAACACCTGAAACAAATCTACTACCTACAGTAATTTCCACTCAAGTGGACTTTGAGTCAGCACAATTAAATAATGAGCCAATGCCAAGCCATGCAATTAGACACGATAGGCTCCCTCACATGCAAACCACACTCCTTGGTCCAACCACTCATTATCCCTTACCCCAAGAAGACCTAATACATCCTTTACCCAATTACCCCATGACCGGATTAACAATGCCAATGCCTAATCCTATACCTTCCATGCAACTAGGGCATCATGAGATATCCACCCCTACAAACCACTTCAACACACAACTAACAAATCAATCTTTCAAACCGCCCAAACCTCCCACACAATCAACTTCTTCTATAACTCAGTCAATTTCGGCCATTCCAAGTACCAATAAATGTAATACTACATTTACTCCATCATTTCAATACATCTATCCAGAAAATGTTTTCACCAAACCTAGCCTATCTTCGAAGGCCAAACAACACACCAAGGCAAACCCCTCATCGTCTACGCGACTGGACTCTATACACTCCATTCTCTCACCCTTCATCACACCTGATCATGGAACCAAACACTATCATCTACACAACACAGACTCCACATGCACCAACACAAGTGACTTCCTGGCTAGAGACGGGCTTACAGGATCATGCCTTAACCTTCACGATGGAGGTGAATCACCAAGAGGTGACAGTCTTAATAAATCATCCAAGGGACCTAGCACAAATTGTAGCGCAAGGCATGCAGTTAGGGACGGAGATTTACGGGAGATACCATTGGTCCATGATGCAAGCACCATACCTTTCTCCATATCACCCAATTCCTCTACCAACACCACACTGGGATCCCCTACATCTTCATCCCCATCTCTTACAAATGCCCTTTTATCCACCATCCACTCCTGGCACCCCATGGATCCAACCCTACACAACTCCACCAACAACTATTCTACTGGAACCACTCACTCCACCAACACCAACTCCATCTCCAACCAACTCACCACCCCATATTCCCAATCCAGTCGAACCAGACATCAACTTTCAAGAAGAACTAGAAGCAGCCCTCGTCTGCAACAGGGAGACACGACCAGTTCACTCATGTCTCAACGACATCAGGGTCTTTGTCCGGAATGAGGAGTACGAAAGAAAGATTTACATAAGGTGCCCTTAGAATCTACTCAAAGCATCATTCAGGATAAGGCCCACTACAAATCCCGACGTAGGGAAATACGCCATGCTTCTCCTTCCAACATTTCTACTTCGACCAGGGCAGTCCAGGAATCAACGGATCAGTCCACCCAATGATACCCTTAGCCATATGAATTTTATTATTTGGAATTGTAAGAGTGCACAGTCAGATGATTTTAGAAGGACTTTCCGTTCGTTATTGGACTATAATAGGCCATCTTTGGTTGTTCTGTTGGAAACTCATTGTCAGACCCACCAAACTGTTAAGGAGGATTTTAATTTTAATGGCTTAATTGAAGTTGTTGCTGTTGGACAATCAGGAGGTATTGCTATTTTATGGGTCTCAGATGCAATCCATGTGGAACAAGTGGCTATTACCTCTCAGGAAATCCACTGTCACATACAGGTGCTCCCTTTCCCTTTTACTTTTTTATTTACAACCATTTATGCTAGCACTGATTTAGCAACTAGACAATTGTTATGGCATAATATAATGCATGTATACGACCATTATAAGGGTCCTTGGTTATTGGGTGGGGATTTTAATGAGATTCTGTATGCAAATGAAAAATTTGGCGGTTTATCTATAAATAATGCTAGAGCTAATAAATTATTAGAATGTTTAAATTATTCACGACTTACGGATTTAGGTTACAAAGGTAGTCGTTATACCTGGACAAATGGTAGGCATAACTGTTTTAGTATACTTGAACATATTGATCGTATAACGGCTAAATATGATTGGATTAAACAATATCCTAACGCTCTCGTTACACATGTTCCTCGTACACACTCAGACCATTGTCCTATAAAATTAGAACTTCAATAATGTCCTTTACCTAGACAACAAGTCTTTAGGTTTGAAACCATTTGGACTACACATCCTAATTTTTCATCTGTAATCCAACAAGCATGGCTGGATAATGTTTACTTATTACTTGCCATTAATAACTTTACAACTACAGTTATATAGTGGAATAAATCTACTTTTGGTAATCTCTTTCATCGCAAAAGAAGTTAATGACACGTTTAACTGGTATTCAATCCTCTATTCATTACCCCACTAGTATTTTTCTACAAAACTTAGAATCTACTTTGAATGTGGAATTTAATAAAATCCTTAAACTTGAGGAGGATTTTTGGAAGTTAAAGTCCCGCATTGATTGGTTAAATAACGGTGACGCAAATACAAAATTTTTCCACCTAAGTACTTTAAATCGTAGAAGGCATAATCGTTTCACTGCACTTCAAGACCTAGGGGAAAACTGGATTACTAATCCTTATCATATTCGAGACCATATTACCTCATACTACCAACATCTTTTTACTACACAAAAGGTCAGTTCTATTCCTAGTAATCATTTACAACCTTGCAACATCTTAACCACAATTGAGCAAGCAGATTTAACTAAACCATTGCAAGACTGTGAAATTACTAATGCTATTAACTCATTCAAGCCATTAAAGGCACCAGGACCAGATGGCCTTCATCCCTTGTTTTTTCAAAAATACTGGCACATAATTGGTGATTCTGTTAAACACTTTTGTCACAAAGTTTTTTATGAACATAAGGTTGATCCTTCTATCAACAAAACATTCATTTGTTTAATTCCTAAGCATAAAACAACATCCACAATATCTCAATTCCGTCCTATTAGTCTTTGCAATACAATATACAAAATTATTACTAAAATTATTGTCAACAGGCTCAAACCTATTTTGGATAATATTATTAATCTCACACAATCCAGTTTCCAGCAAAATAAAAGAGCATCGGATAATGCTATCATTGTACAAGAATTGATTACAAGCTTTAGGAAAATGAAGGGTAATAATCTCAACATGCTCTTGAAGCTGGACCTAGAAAAAGCCTTTGATAAATTAGAATGACCATTTATTTATAATACTCTAATAACCCTTAATTTCCCACCCTTATTTGTACAACTTATTATGTTACGCATAACCACATACAACCTCTATCTTAGTAAATGGAAACCCTACTGAATACTTCACACCAACGAGGGGTATTCGACAAGGAGATCCTTTATCCCCTTATTTATTTATTTTATGTTTGGAAATGCTGTCTAGGCAAATCAATACATCAGTGGACTATAAGAAATGGATTCCAATCTCATTGGGGAATAAAGGACCTCAGTTACCCCATTTATTCTTTGCCGATGATATCATACTCATTTCTAAAATAACTGATCATTCATGCCAAGCCGTGGTTAATACTATTGCTCACTTTACTTACCATTCGGGATAAACTATAAACTTTCATAAACCTAAAGTATTCTTCTCTTATAACGGTTCTCCTCAGTTAAGAAAGACTATTAGACAACGTTTCAAAATAAATGAAGGAAAGAACATTGGAAAATACTTAGACTTTCCCATTTTTAATAAGAAGCCCTCAAAGCAGGATTACCAATTTCTTCTTGATAATTTTAAGAATAAATTAGCAGGATGAAAAACTAGCTTCTTATCGAAAGCAGGCAAGACTACCCTAATCCGTTCCACCTTAAACCAGCTTCCAAATCACATTATGCAATACTTAAAACTCCCTTCATATATAATCTCTTCTCTAAACCGTTATCAACGTAATTTTCTATGGGGAACAACTCCACAAAAAAAAAAACTTCATCTTATTAAATGGGCTACCATTACACAACTCCTAGAGCAAGGCGGACTAGGCATACAAAACCTCTCTATCAAAAATCAGGCATTACATGCAAGCCTTGTCTGGAGGTTATTTAATAACCCTAATCAATTATGGGCACAGGTCTTATTGCATAATTATATACGCCCTTCTCACTTGATTAAAAAATATGTCTCCCGAACTTGGTGTAACATTCTTCGTGGATGGTCATATTGTGGTTTAGGCTATAAATGGAACCTAGCCACGGGACATTATATTAAATTCTGGAATGATCCTTGGATTAAACAGAATACTATCCTTCGACATTGCATTTCTGGACCTTTTCCCCAACATGAGATTGACAAAACAGTTTCGCAATACTATTATAATCATAAATGGCACCTTAATAAATTACCTATTTGCTTACCTCCTAATTTACAGAATGTTATCACTAATATATACATGCCATTTGCCCCTACAACCTGTGATCAACTGTTTTGGGCTCTCACACATGATGACATATTCTCAGTAAAATCCATGTACAATGCTATCCACACTAATGTAAATCATCTAACTACTGTTTACAATTATGACTTTAAATGGATTTGGCAGCTGCATGTTCCTCCAAAAATTTCTTTCTTATGGTTACTATGTCATGATCTCCTTCCCACAAAGTCATATCTTACAAGATTAGGCATTCTTAACTCTTCCACTTGCTCGCAGTGCCATATGGCTCCTGAAACTTTACAGTATCTCTTCCTAGAATGTCCTGTAGCTGTACAACTGTGGGCTAAACTTAAGATGTCAACTACTCATCCACACTTGACTGTATCAAATAACAATACTATGCATTGGTTAAAACTTTTTATAAATCAGCAGTCAACTTATAAATATCATACACTTTCCAATACCACCCTTATACCCTTTGCACTTTGGGAACTTTGGCTTGTCCGGAATAGAACTATATTAGATCATAAGAACAAAACTCTGGATATAGCTATCCTTCTAAAAAAAGCGGCGAAATTTTATTACCTCACAAATCCCATTAAAGAAAACCATACTCAAATACCTCTCTACATCAAATGGCATCCTCCAAACAATTTCTTTTATAAGCTTAATCTTGATGGTTCGTGCTCACTCCATCAGAATACCTATGGTATTGGTGGAATATTTCGTAATCATCTAGGAGACTGGGTCATTGGATTTGCAGGAAAAGCAGTACCTGGGCCTCCTATCCAGACAGAACTCCTTGCTTTGCTTATGGGCTTGAAAATTATTGTGCAAAAGAAACTCACACCGCTCATCATTGAAACAGATGCACAAGCCTTACTCGGTATGTTTCATAGCAATACAATACAATATACTAATATACTTAATGATTGCAGGTTACTACTTCGACAGCTGGATAGCCCCCTGCTCCAGAATATCTACAGGGAGCAAAATAGTGTGGCTGATTGCTTGGCTAACTATGGAGCTCAACATGCAAAGGAAATCTATCTAGTTTTTGAAAATCCTCCACTTTTTGCTACAACCTACCATGAACAAGATCAAGCTGGGCTGGTTAGAAGAAGAATGGTTAAATGTCAGTCTGTTATGTGTAATATTAGATCTAGGTCTACTACTGTACTTAGTAACTCTAGTAACGTTTTCCCTAGTTCAAGTTTAGCTTGTAGTGTTGGTTCCTGTCCAAGGATCTCAGCACTTACTACTACCACTATAAATATGATGTCTCTAAGGCATCTTGTAAACGTCTCTCTTCTACGAGCTTAGCTATAATATAACTATCTTTTCTACCAAAAAAAAAAAAGTTTAATTTAAGGTGGCATTTATAGTGGCAAAATGTTGACGTGGCGAGCGACATGTAACAACTAGCACCAAAATTTAACTCATATCACTTGACACGTGGCACCCATCTTCGAAGTTGAGTGCATACGAGAAGAGGGAGCATGAAATGGCAAAAAAAATCGTTTTCTCCTCTATGGCAAGGCGGACTTTGATGAATTTTCATTACAATTACGGCTCAAACGAGTTTATTGTTAGTTAAAAAAATGTGCGTCGCGTTGGAGGTATGGCGTTGTGATAATTGTTAATCACATACTGTTAGCTTTAGTGGTTGCTTTAATTGAAAGTCAAAATAACATATAAGCAAATAGTTTGACTAGCCGACGAGAACAAAATCCAAGCACATAACAAGTGAATTTTTTTGCACATTTAGAGAAATACATGGTCAAGTAAAGGAAAAAAAAATATGATACAAATATTGGAAACAAGTTTACATAGTGAATAAATATTTCCTCATACAAAAGATTTAACTTATCAGCAAAAGATAAAAGCAAAGACCAGGTTAGTCGTTATTGAAAAGAGATTGTATTATTTTAAGGATTTGACCTCAAAATCCCCAACCTCTCCCTCAAGCACTTAATTAGCTTGGAGAGCAGTTGTACCTACAAGCTTTGCACTGATAAATACATGAAAATTAAGGGTGTGTTTGGTATAGCGGAAAATGTTTTTCAAGAAAATATTCTTTTGGAGAATAAGTAGTAATATTATTTATTTTTCGGTGTTCGGTACGCAAATTAAGGAAAATAACTTCTCAAAATTATTCATAAATAATTTAGATACAATAAACATGAAGCCATATACTTTCGAACCAACAACCTTTCGAACCCACAAATTTCATAAACTTTCGAACCCGTAAACTTTATAATTTCTAAACCCGTAAACTTCCAAACAGATAAACCTCCGAACTCATAACTTTGGAACTTGTAAAATTTCGAACCTGTAAACCAAAAGATGAAAAACATAAAACTGAAAATATATAAAAAAAAAATATTTTTTCCCAGGGGAGGGGGGAGGGGGAGTGAAGAAAAACGAAAATACAGAAATTTGAAATTACAAAAAAAAAGTAAAAAATAAAATTTTCTTTTGTGCGGGGTGGGTGGGGGGGAGGGGGTGGTACAGAAAAAAAAATTATTTTTTACGGGGCGGGTGGGGTGGGGAGGGGGAGGCAGTAGAGTGGGTGGTGACGGAAAAAAAAAAAAACCTAAAATTTGAAAAAAAACGAAGTCTTTTTGGAGAGAGGGGGTGGGGTGGGTGGGTGGGTGGTGTGGGTTGGTGAGGGTGGGGAATAGGGTGAAGGTTGAGAAGGAGTTTTGAAAAATATTTTACCTTTTCTTGATAAGGAAAATATTTTCCTCCAATCGGAGGAAAATGAGTTCATGAGTAAAATGTTTTCTAAAACATTTAAGCCAACCAAAATGAGTTCATCAGTGCATGAAAATGTTTTCATGCACCGATAAATACATGAAAATTAAGGGTGTGCTTGGTATAACGGAAAATGTTTTCTTGAATAACAAGTAGTAATCTTATTCATTTTCCGGTGTTTGGTACGCAAATTAAGGAAAATAACTTCTCAGGAGTATTCATAAATAATTTAAATACAATAAACATGAAGCCATAAACTTTCGAACCAACAACCTTTTGAACCCACAAATTTCATAAACTTCCGAACCGCTAAACTTTCGAAACCGCGAACTTTCTAACCCGTAAACTTTATAATTTCTAAACCCGTAAACTTCCAAACACATAAACCTCCGAACTTATAACTTTGGAACTTGTAACATTTCGAACCTGTAAACCGAAAGATGAAAAAACTAAAACATATAAAATAAATATTTTTTTTTCGGAGGGGGTACAGAAAAATAAAAATACAGAAATTTAAAATTACAAAAAAAAAATTATAATAATAATTTTAGGGGGGGT
>NW_017670460.1:23967-63081 GCF_001879085.1 Nicotiana attenuata
GAAAAAAAAAGTCTTTTGGAGAGAGGGGGCAGGGTGGAGGTTGGGTGGGTGGGTGTGGGATGGGTTGGTGAGGGTGGGGAATAGGGTGAAGGTTGAGAAGGAGTTTTGGAAAATGTTTTCCCTTCTCTTGATAAGAAAAACTATTTCCCCCAATTGGAGGAAAATGAGTTCATGAGAAAAATATTTTCTAAAACATTTAAGCCAACCAAATATGAGAAAATTGGAAAACATTTTCCTTGGTACCAAACACACCCTAAATAACTGATTTTTATGGAGACTATATATTTCAAGATAACAGGGCATGAAAACAAACAAGACGCAGATAGGTACCTTAGAAATTATAAGCACGAGATTTAACTTAATCTAAGCAGCATAATACCATACAAGCATAAATCCTTTTGAAAGTATAACTTACTTAAAAGGAAATGATATTTTTTCGTTAACAACTATGTCTATTCACAATTTTGAATCATGCAACCTACAAATATATACAAGGGGAACAAAGATATTTGATTAAACTTAAATAGTCTGTAAATATCATCAACTTCACTGGTTGTTAGAGTTGTTAATACATACTTTCATATGAATATATAGACCATCAAATAGAGCACAAGACGAATCAAACATAAGGACGCACACATACTCATCATCCACTACTTGTGACTCGTAGAGATAACAAATATTCATAGTGAAGGATTTTTACCTTTGAAGCGCGAAACAAAGTAGAGAAAGCTAGGAATACAAACCGAAGAGCTTTTCTTCGAGAAGGGGTTCCGCGACCTTTCTCGGACTCATGGTTTGTTGGGTTTTATTTATTTGATAAAAAGAGGTGTGAACGGATAATGGAGGGAAAAAAAATAGAGGAAAATGAAATTTTGAATTGGTTCCTTTTACTAAGAAACTTTGTCCCTCATTGAATAGGAAGAGAAAAATTCTTGTGCTTATATATATAAGAAGCACTTCGTCTAGCTCTTAAAAAGTTGAGAAGAGAGCAAGCATCGCGTCGTCGTCGTCGTTGCTCGCTCGACTCAACTTTGGATTTGGTTGATTGATTGATTGATAAAATTTTTGGACTAAATTTATTTTTCTTTTCCGTTATTTAATTTGTTCTTCGTCGATATTTTTGCGCGAAAATTTAATTTGGATTTTCGGGGCATTATTTTTCCAACGTTCAAATTGGCGACCAAACAGTCCATTTAACAGAAATTTAAATAATTTTTGCCGAATAGACACCTTATCAAACGAACAAGCATCTTTTTACCTGTTTGGACTCAACTTCATTGGCTAGAAATAGAGATGATTAGCCTCTTTTTTCACCATCGAAAGTTTAAAAACTCTCCCCTCTCTCTTCTGCATTTCTGTATTGATTTTCAAAGCAAAACATAAGCATCTAGTGTGATTTGCTCCGCCATTCGAGTTCACCGAAGTTCTGTGATTTGTAGTGCTGCTATCACAGAGTAGTTATTTTGTTCTATCTTGGGAGGAAATAATCCGAAACCTTGGGCAACTGTGAGGGGATTAAATTCCTTAAGGATACACAAGAAACTTGTGGGCTCGGAATTTCTTGTTTTGTTTTTTCCTATTTTCTTTGAATACAATATTCTAACAAACTTAAGGAATTTACTTATATTTCTGTGTTCATCTTACTTTCTGGTTTGGGAGACTAAAATCCTAGTAATTTTTTACTCCCGATTTGGAGATTAAAATATTCGGATTTTCAACTCTAGTTTGAGATTAAAGTCTTTGTGACTTTCTACTCAATCCGAGATTAAAATCCTTGTGATTTTCTGCTCGATTGTGTGTATACGATTTGAATATATTAAAACTTCACTGACTTACTAATGCTGGTTAATGAGAACTAATACGGAACAACAAAATGGTTCTATTGTGACTACTACTGCTACAATGGCTATTGCGTCTTCAAGTCGCACAATGTCTGCACCGGCGATGGCATCGACAGAAAATACCCAAAAATATTTCCTGCGTGGACTTCAACAGCTGGTAGTAGAAAATATCTTCCACCTGACCACGCTCAGTTTGTAATGCTTTATTAGCTAGGACGTTCCAGTTTTGGCAGAAAAACTTCGGATAATGAGCGGTTTGTGGTTACGATGGCATGGAAGCCTTCTGACTTCTTGTGCAAAACTTATATCTTGAGTTGTTTAGAAGATCACTTGTACAACATTTATAGTATCATGAAAATATTGAAAGAGTTGTGGAACGCTCTTGAAAATAAGTACAAGACGGAAGATGTTGGACTTAAAAAGTTTGTTGCCATAAAGTTCTTGGATTTTAAAATGGTTGACAACAAGTCTATCTTAACTCAAGTCCAAGATCTGCAAGTCATTGTTCATGACCTTCTCGCTGAAGGTATAAATCGATTCAATAATTTTTATTAAATATGTTGATTATATTACTCATTATAAATTTATGATTGTCGGTATGGTCATAAATGAAGCGTTTCAAGTTATGGCATTTATTGAAAAGCTGTCTCCAATGTGGAAGGACTGTAAAAACTACTTGAAACATAAGTGTAAGGAGATGACGCTTGAAGACCTTATTGTTCGCCTAGGGTTGAAGAGGACAATAAGGCTTCAGAAAAAAGTATGGTTAGAGATATTTCTATGGGAAGATGAGTGATGAGCTATATTGTGTGGTTATATCTTGTGAATATATTTATGATATTTTGCAGTTGGTTGAGATCGATACAGTGTGTATGCGAGAGTCGGATCTTAGAAGGAGTCCTGCATGTTGAAAATTTGGTTCTAAGGCTTATCGGTTAAGGTTGAAGGAAGAATCTTCAGTCGAGGTTGTGTCGATGGGATTTTATAGATTGAGGTGACGTGGGATCACCCATGGGTATGTGTATGGTGAGTTTATACAGTGATTTGATGGCTTTGGAACGACTCTTGGCATGTTTGAGGACGAATGTATGTTTAAGTGGGGGAGAATGTAACGACACGGGTTATCATTTTGAGAATTTTCATTTCCGTTTAGTGGTTTGAGGTCTTGAGTATCTTCATATGATGTATCATGACTTACGTGTATGGTTGGTTTCGATGTCCGAGAGTTTTGAAATTGATTTGGAAGAGATTCTTAATTTGGAAGCTTTAAGTTAGAAGAGTTGACCAAGTTTGACTTTTGTGCATTTGATCTTGGATCGGAGTTTTGATGATTCCGTTAGGTTTGGATGGTGATTTTGGACTTGGAAATATGTCTGGATTCATATTTGGATACTTCTAGAAGATTTTGGTTCTGTTTGGCGGAAGTTGGCAATTTGAAGGTTTGGAAAGTTCATAGGTTTGACCGGGAGTTAACTTCAATGTTATTGAGTTCAGATTGAATTTTCAATAGTTGTAATAGGTTCGTTATGTCATTTGGAACTTGTGTGCAAAATTTGAGTTTATTTCGAGTTGTTTAGACGTGTTCGGCGTGAGTTTGGAATTTCAAAATTTGAAATAGTTCATTAAGCTTGAATTGAGGTGTGATTCGTGATTTCAATGCTATTATGTGGTATTTGAGGTCTAGAGTAGGTCTGTTTTATATTTTGGGACTTGTTGGTACATTTGGACGGGGCCCAGAAGGGCTCAGGTGAGTTTCGAGGTGGTTTCAGATAATTTTGAACCACTTTGAGATGGCTGATGTTCTGGTGTTCTGTTTCCGTTCGCGTTCGCGATCAGTATGTCTCATTCGTGTAGAAGGTTTTGGGTCCCTGGTGTTTGTTCATCGCATTTGCGATAAAGATGATGCATTCGCGAAGCTTTGCAGGTCAGGCGGGGTTTTAGCTATCGCGTTCGCGGGGCAGCGCCGCGTTCGCAAAGGCTTGATCAACGTGGGTCTATGTGTTTGCGAGGGAGACGTCGCGTTCACGATTCGTAGTTGGGATGGAGCGAGATGGCGAAGGTATAACCACGATTGCATGGGGTATGTCACGACCCAAAAACCCAACCTGTTGTGATGGCGCCTAACACACTCGCTAGGTAAGCCGACAATCACATAACAACTAAACAATTAAATGGAACATGCTTTAATAAACTAAACAACGAAAAATCTCATAAATATATGATAAAAGTAACTGAAACTCTACTACAACCATCCCAAAACCTAGTGTCAACGAGTACATGAGCACTACAAGTATCAACATAACCTAAAACTCTAGTACAACTATCCGAATAATAGAACAATACTGAAAAGAAATAATAGGAAAGAGACTTAAGGTCTGCGGATGTCATAACAGCTACCTGGAAGTCTCCAAGCAAGTATTGGCACCGTTCTAGCAATCAATGCGCCTAGATGTACCTGGATCAACACACGAAGTGTAGAGTGTAGTATGAGTACTGCCGACCCAATATACTCAATAAGTAACATAACTAACCTTGGGCTGAAAGCACTGATGAGCTCAGAAGGATACAGTCAGAACCAATACAATGAAAACACATGTAAGATAATGACAATGACAATTAATATCTCAGATAATTTCCCTATTCAGCTCATTCAGGGTACAGAAATTTAGACATATCTGTCTATCTCAAATGCTCACTCATCACACACACACAATCACTCAGCACTATACGGGTGTCTGGCATCAATGCTCCTCACCAAAGCACGTGTAGATATCACTGTGCTTGCGCTCACTGCTGGTGTCTCAGACTTCGGAGGGGCGGATCCTGCCCAAGCGCTAATATAAAGCCTATAAGGTCTACTGCGGCTTGCAGCTTGATCCATAATAATAAATAAGGCATAGCTGCGGCGTGCAACCCGATCCACAATAACACGCATAACCTTGTTCAACTACCGATAATCAATGCACATCCTTATAGAACCATTCTTTTTTTTTTTGCAAACAACAACAATGCACTCCAATGAGAGACACTTGGTCTAATAAACCCCTTATCAAGCAAATCCTACAACTACTCCTTTAGTTCCTTCAACTCAATTGGATCCATACAGTATAGTGCGACAGAAATGGGCTGAGTACTCGGAACCAAGTCAATGCAAAAGTCAATATCCCTATCAGGTGGCATGCTCGGTAAATCAGCCACAAATATCTCCAAAAACCCTCTCACAACCGGTACTGAATCCATAGAAGAAACCTCCGTACTAGAATCTTGAATGTAAGAAAATACGTTAGTCAACCATGTGTTGAGCCTACAAAAATGAAATCACCCTACTCGTAGAATGGCCAAGTGCCCCTCTCCACTATAATCTAAGAAACCCTGACATAGCTATAGTCACAATCTTAGTGTGACAGTCCATGATAATGTGATACGGAGACAACCGGTCCATACTAAGAATAACTTCAAAATCCACCACATCCAACAATGAGAGATGAACTATGGTATCAAAACAACTAACAGTAACAACAAAAGACCAATACACTCGAGCAACTACTATGGAATCCCCAACCGGTATTGACACAGAAACAGGGAAATTAAGAGAATCATAAGGTATACTCAAGTGCGATACAAAGTATGAAGACACATATGAATAAGTAGATACCGGACCAAACAACACCTAAGCATCTCTATAACAGATTCAGATAATACATGTGATGACTGCATCAGACAACTCGGCCTCACGCCTACCCAAAAATGCATAACAATGGGGCTTGGCCTCTCCAACCTATCCTCCTTCTCTAGGACGACCTCTCACTGACTGGCCTTTACCTTTAGCTGGCTGGCCTCCACTTCTGGCTCGTTGATTCCTACCTCTAGCTAGCTGGGGGTGGTGTAGTAACTGGTACTAGAATAATGGCATGGCTACCCTGTTGTGCTCCACCCACAATCATAGGCAATGCCTCCTGTAATGCCCCATATCCCTACACTCAAAGTAGCCCTTCACCCAACGTAGATGCTATGTCTAAGACTGTCCTTGATGACCCGGATCACCACTATAGAATCTCCATAACGGAGGTGCACTGATGGGATCTGGAGACACACTGAATAATAACTGCTAGAAACGAGGACCATAAGCACCATGGTCACTTGTAGTAAACACTAGAAACCTGAAGTGTTGACTAGACTAGACTGATAGAATGACCCCTACCAAAAGAACCCCTGCCTCCAAAAGAGGCACCACTAAAATAACCAAAATGACGAGGCCTCTTATCAAAAGTTGCTTCTCTCTCCAAGCCACGAATACACTCAATCCTCCTAGCAATCTCAGTTGTCGTAGTGAATGAAGTCTTACTCTTGGCCTCTCTAGCCATTTGAAGTCTAATACCATAAGCATGTCCCTCTATGAATCTTAGTACCTTCTCCCTCTCATTAGGGATCAGGATAGCTGCATGATGAGACAAGTCAACAAACCTCGTCTTATACTAGATGACTGTCATACCACCCTGCTGAAGACGCTCAAACTATCTACATAGCTCATCTCTCTGAGTGAGTAGGATAAAATTCTTCAAGAAAAGCTATGAAAACTGAGACCAAGTAAGAGGAGGTGATCTTGATGGCCTGCCCATCTCGTAAGTCTGCCACCATCTCTTAGCCGAACGATGCATCTGGAAGACAATGAAATTAACTCCATTGGACTCGGCTAGTCAAAAATGCACAAAATATCTTGGAATCGATCCAAGAACTCCTGGGCATCATCTGAAGAAGCACCACTAAAGTGAGGAGGAATAACTTTTGGAACCTATCCATCCTCTTCAGTTCATCATTTGACATCGCGGGCCTAACCTCAGGTTGTGCTGCAATAATAGGTTGAACCACCCCAACTGTTAACACTCATGGGTTTAATATCCTTGAGCCATCTACTTCGGAGTACGAGTAGCGGGAGTCTGAACTCCTACCCCAACCTGAGAAGCGGATGGTGCCATAGGAAGCACACCTGCCTGAACCATGCTCTCCATAAGGCCAACCATACAAACCAAGGCGTCCTGAAGCACTAGGGTCTAGAACCTGAGCTGGCCCTACCGGCTCAATTTGGTATTGAATCTGCTCATCATCTGGAGCTATCTGAGATTCGACTGACGTTGCTCTAGCACGAGCGTGAGCAGCTACAGGTGCTTCTGCACATGCCCTAGGCTGGGCTCTGCCCCTACCTCGACACCTACCCCTGGTAGTGACTGCAACCTGGGGCTCTGGCTCCTGCTCTATTGTGGCTGATGCGTGTGTTCTCACTATCTGCGCGAGAATAAAGAGTAAAAATTCAAACTTTAGGATAGAAAAAAACCGCAAGTAGAGAAAGAAAAAAGTGAAGTTTTCTAAAGGCCTTATAATGTCTCGAAGATAAGTATAGACGTCTCTGTACCGATCTTCAAGACTCTACCAAGCTTGCTCATGACTCATGAGACCTATGCAACCTAGGACTTTGATACTAACTTGTCACGATCCAAAATTCTAACCAAAGGGATCGTGATAGTGCCTAACACTGCTTGCCAGGCAAGCCAACACTTAACAAAAATAAAGAACCAAGACTAATAGTTAACATCATATTAGTATAGACTAAGAGTAAAAGCTTAGAATACAAGATAGGTCTAAAACCAAACACTACCTATTCAACCTCCCATGATTTGTATCACAGAATACATGAGCCATTACGCATACTACATACAATATTTATAAGGAATACAATACCATCTGGTACAATAAACAGTAATGAAGATAATGGAAAGGTGACTCTAAGGCATGCGGACATGTGTGCGGCTCTACCTCAAGTCGCCTATCTGGTAACAGCTCACCTCTCGCGACTCTGCTGGTACCAATATCCGAATCTGAACAAGAAATGCAAAAGTATAGTATAAGTATAACCGATCCAATGTACTCAGTAAATATCAAGCCTAATCAGGACGAGGTAGTGATGAGGCTATGACAAGACTCTTACCATATAAACTTATACAATTAATAGCAACAGAAATAGAAATAGAGATAACAATAATAATAATAACAATAACATGAATAAATGCAGTAATTAGTGAAAGAATCCAATAACAGAAGTAATAACCATATTTCTCGAATAACACAATCAAAACCTTTTCATCAGCTCCAATCAAGAGGGAAGAAACAATATCCATGAACAACATAGCCAAACCACAATGGGAGGATATATCACAAACTAACACTAGAATTCATAATATTTACATGGTGATGCACAACCCGATCCAACTTGCAAAATATTATTGCGGCGACAACCCAATCCCAAGGCCATACTATTGTTGTGGCAAGCAACCCGGTCCTTATCATAATAATGTTGTGGCGGCAACCCGATCCAACATACATATTCACATAGAAACATCCAACAGCACAACCAAACATGACGAGGTTCATAATACAATATCGAGGAAAATATATAAGTATTATTTACTAAGTAAAATATGAACACGAACAAGAAGTTGACAATCCCGTATCTAAGAGCTTATCTCACTCATATAACTCAATAAGAACCCAAACAAAGTTATTAACATGCTAAAGATGCAGTGGTCACACAATCCAACATGGCATAAGCAAATAAGACATGAAATAAATATGCTATGAAGCAAGTATAGGCATGTACAAGTAAAGACATATATCAAGTAAAGGCATGAGACAAGTAAAGGAATGTAATGAGCAAAGTCATAAAATAAGTAAAGATATGAAATAAACTAGTGATACCCGCATGCTTTAACCCATGATAACGTGTATACACTCGTCACCTTGAATATGCGTAGTCCCTAACACATAGAACACATAGCAAATAGACTAATCACATCCTAATCTTCTCAAATCAAGGTTAACTACGATACTTACCGCTTTCCGAAACTAATCAATGATCAACACCACTTTTCCTTTAGAACAAGCCTCCAAATCACTCGAATATAGTCAATTAATACATAAATAAGTCAAAAGAAGTTTTAGAAATTATCCTAGTAATAAAGGGTTCGATCTTTAACATATTTGAAAAAGTCAACAAAAAATCAAACCAGACCCACTTGGCTGAAATCCAAAATCAAGACTAAATCCAGATTATCCATTCATCCTTGAATCAAAATATGTGATTTGTTTCGAGACCCGACCCTAAATCGAGGTCTAAATCTCTAAAATATTAAATCTTAAGTTTCTACCCAATAACCCTATTTCTACTCTATGAAAATCGAGATTTAGGAATGAAAATCTATGGAATGTAATGGAAATTATTTAAAAACAAGTTAAAGTTACTAACCCTAGAAGTTGGGAAGAAAATTCTCTTCAAAATCGTGTCTAGGTGAAGCCTAAGTCTAAAAAATGGAATAAAATAAGCTAATCCCAAAGTCTTTTATTTTTATTCCAGCTGCAGATATCGCAATTGCAAAGAGGCACTGAGCCAAGAAAGGTTGCAAATTCGACACTCGATTCGCAATTGCAAGCATCATAAATGCGATCCCAGCCCCAACCAAAAATTCCCAAATGCGAGGTACACTTTGCAAATACGAATTTCGCATTTGCGAACAGACCATCGCAATTGCAATTACCGCAGTACCAGCAATTCCAAGACTTGCCAAAGTAGTTCGAACCAATCCAAAACTCACCCGAACCCGTCGGGCCCTATTCGAAACATCCATACAAGTATACTAGCCCTGCACAAACTCTCCGAAAGCTCAAAACATCAAAATAACATCTACTATCAAGGATCAAGCATCAAAACACAAGGATTTTAATGTTCATAAATTCATTTTTTCAACATTAAACTAAAAGCGCTTAAATGGCCTCGGGTCACCTGGACCCAAATCAAGCGTGCGTACAAGTCCAAAATCATCATACGAACTTACCGGAATCGTAAAATACCGATCCGAGGCCATTTACCAAGAATGTTGACCGTGGTCAATTCCAATAACTTTAAAGTTCAAAAATCAAGTTTTTTTTTTCTGTTGTAAAGACGCATCTAAACTTTTTGTAAATCGAAACGAACCACGCACACAAGTCATAAATAATCAAATTAAGCTATTGAAGGTCTCAAATCGCATAATGAAACCTAGAACTCAAAACGATCTATCAAGTCATTACAACTGAGATAATGTCTGCGTATACACTATTCTCCCCATACCCCACTTGTGGATCTCAGTGAATTTGTTGTTGTTGAATATAACAGTCGGTACAATAAGAACACGACACCTGCAATGTTGCAAGAATAACCTCAAGATTCGTAGTGCCCCCACTTCTCTCGGGTTTCGTATGACTGAATTTCGCAATAGCTTTTATTCCACTAAATTGATATATGGTGTCATGGTGGCAAACGCGCAAAAAAGGTTCGAATAAGAAGAAATAAAAAAGAGACCACACTTAATTAAAAGATATTAAACGATACATTAATGAGAAAATGAGCTTTTGCAACCTGTAAAATGGACTGCAAATAAGATAATACACGACTTTACACCTTCCAATAATTAACATTAGTCTTAGGCAACAAAATAGTGAAAGATATTTGGAAGCATGTTTGAGTAGTCTAATATCAAATGGTTGACGTTATGATCTTTGTGGGACCAACGCAAGTTCCTTCACTGAATAACACATACCACATGCTCCATCATCATGTCATTTTGCTTTTCTGACAATTAATTGCTTGTTTGGTTAAACTTTTAAAATCAGTTTAATTTAAAAAGTGATTTTTTAAAATTATTTTTTTTAAAGTACTTTTAGTGAGAAGTAATTTTTGTTTGATTAATTAATCAGATAAATACTGTTGGGAAAAAGCTATTTTTTACTATTGCTTTTACTCAAAAATACTTTTTCTCTTTCTAAAAGTTTGGCCAAACACCTTAACTTTAAAAAAAAAAAAAAATTGGTAAAAAAAAAAAAAGGATTTGGCGAAACAGGACATAAGTTGAAGTACTATTCTAATGAGTTTAGTTTATTTTTAGCTTCGGTACAAGAACTCTTTTATCTTTTAATTAATCTGTAAATTGGATCAAAAAAATGTTTTGGTCGGTAGGATGTCCTATTGCGTTGTATTATATTCTCTTAAATTATCCTATTATCCAATTTCATTAATCTTTGCCAATAGTTGGCCTTTTGCATTGTCTAGGATAGATTACCTATATGATTGATTCACCTAATTTTTGCCAACCTAACATAAGGGAAAGGGTCCTATAACATATGTGCGTGGAGTGGAGGACGGGGAGGGGGGATTCAAAATTTTGAATTTATAGGTTTTGAATTTTAAGAAATAAATTATATATATTAGTACGGGTACTATAGGGGATAATGTTACCCCCGACTTCCCGATAAAGAAATGAGAGGGAAGCATGATCTGACGCAACCTCGAGTAAGGCCAAAGGGTTCCTCGTTTCTAAAACTGGAGAAGACGGACTGCACGCCCGGGATCTGGCATGACTGAACATCGGATCGGGGCAAAGTGAAGTTCCGGGACTAAGGAAAGAGAGAAATGGTTAAGCACGATGTCTCAACTGGATATAACGGCGCAAATCACGTTCAATAACAATGAAAGATCGATATTTACCAAAAAAAAAAAGATTTTTACCTTATTTAGACTTGTACTAGGATTAAAGTTCCCCTACTATATAAGGGGGAGAACTCTTATATTTTAGACCATTGTTGGAACGCATATCAAAGCAGTAAAGTTCATTTTTGTAGTTTTGCGATTGTTCAAAAGTATTCTTCAGTTGCCCTTTTCTTTAGTTGCAATCGAGCCCGTATCGAGGACCGATCGGAGCTGGTCTTAGTGTTCAATTCAAAGCCAGGCTTAATTATTCCGTTGCATTTTGTTTGATCGTTTTATTTATCTTTAATATAATAATTTGCAGTTCTTATATCATCCGTGTTAATTTAAATCATGTATCCTTTAAACCACGAATAAATTTAATTGTTATTCATTTTTAAGGTAAACAGTTTGGCGCCCACCGTGGGGCCAAGGATAATAGTGGTGATTTAATACAAATCTCCAAAACACACCCTATTTTACACTTGTTCTTTGAAGTTTGATTTCAGGTTAACCTAAGAATGTCAAATTCCTAGTCAGCAGCACACTTGACCATTGACGTCGAGTCAGGCTACCACGGTGAAACATCAACGTGGTAGCTAGTAATGACGTGCCCCCTGTGAACCTTATAGTGTCCCAACCGCTGATCCGATCGATGCTAACTCATAGGTTGCCATCAACATCAACCTGCCAACTGACCCCAAAAACAGCATTCGCGGGGCACCCCGACCATCAGCTCGAGAAGCACCCAAAGGGGAAGGTGATGGGGTTAGCTTGTGGTTGTTTCGAAATGTTGCAAGCTCAACAAGCAGCAATAGCGCAGTTGCAGACCCAAAGTCACGTCCCTAACAGGATCAAGCCTGAGCGGATTAGGGAAAACACTCGAAGGGATAAACAAATTGCCATGGAACCGGATGAATTCGGGCCCGGCAAAACTTTCGAGGTGATGAAGATGCTCGAAGTACTGACAAAACGGGTGGAGTCTTGTTAAAAAAAGATAGAGGCCAACCACAAGAAGGTGGAAACTTATAATTCCAGAGTATATCAGATCCCGGGAGCGCCTCCAATATTGAAGGGGCCATATTCAAAAAAATTCATTCAGAAGCCTTTCTCCCCGAGCGCGACGCCGAAGCCAATCCCGAAGAGATTCCAAATGCCCGACATTCCCAAGTATAATGGGACCACAAATCCAAACGAGCATGTAACCTCTTATACATGCAAAATCAAGGGGAATGACCTGGAAGACGACAAGATCGAATCGGTATTGTTGAAGAAATTTGAGGAAACCTTGTCCAAAGGAGCGATGACATGGAATCACAACTTGCCTCCAAATTCTATTGATTCATTTGCTATGCTTGCGGATGCTTTCATAATGGCCCATGCCAGTGCCATCAAGGTCGAGATGAGAAAACCGGACCTTTTCAAAGTCAAGAAAAGAGATAATGAGATGCTTAGGGAGTTCGTCTCGAGGTTCCAAATGGACCTGACACTGGTCGCGGATGATTGGGTCGTTCATGTGTTTACTCAAGGGCTCAACCCTCGAAGTTCTGTGGCTTCTCAACAATTGAAGCAAAACTTTGTGGAGTACCCGACAGTCACTTAGGCCGATATCTATAATAGGTATCAATCGAAGATCATAGTCGAGGACAACCAGCTATGGGTCCCCCTCGGGGTCTGTTTACCCCAATAGAGCAAATGATAGATCTAAAAGGATTATCCATCAGGAGCCAAGGTCGGTCCAAGATCGGTATCAGCCGTACGGCTCAGACTGAATGGGAAATAGATCAGGGCACCACCCGACTAGGAATGATAGGAGAAATTATTAAGGACCGAACAATTGAGGCTTGATGAGAAAAAAGGGTTTTGACAGGTTGCTCGGTGGTAGGGAAGCACCAAGATTATCGGAGTACAATTTCAATGTGGATGCTGCAAGTATAGTGTCGGCCACAGGTCGCATCAAGGAAACCAAGTGGCCTAGACCATTTCAGTCCGATGCCGCATAGAGGGATCATAGCTTGTTGTGTAAGTACCACGATACTCACGGTCATAGGACCGAAGATTGTTGACAGAGGGAAGAAGTAGATCGATTATTCAACAATGGGCATCTTCGAGAATTCCTAAGCGAACGGGCCAAAAATCATTTCAGAAACATGGATGCCAACAAACAGGGTGAACAAGAGGAGCCCCAACACGTGATCAACATGATCATCAGGGGAGTGGATGTCCCCCAAGGGCTAATGATAAAACGCACCAAATTTTCTATCATAATGAAAAAAGGCACTCGGGATTACGTCCCGAAAGGTGCAATCTCGTTTAGAGACGAAGATGCCGAGGGCATCATCCAACCTCACAATGATGCACTTGTAATATCCGTACTTATCAATAAATCTCAAGTTAAAAGTGTGTTGATTGATCCAGGTAGATATTTCAACATCATCCGATAGAGTGTCATAGAACAACTGGATTATTGGACCAAATCGTACCAGCAGTTCGGGTGTTGAACGAATTCAACATGGTGTGCAAGATGACAAAGGGCGAAATAACTTTACCGGTAGACACTACCAAGACCACCCAGGAAACAAAGTTCTATGTGATCGAGGGGATATGAGGTACAACGCCTTGTTCGGAAGGCCATGGGTTCATATCATGAGGACGGTGCCTTCAACCTTACATCATGCATTAAATTTCCCACTTTGGGAGGAGTCAAAACAGTCTACGGGGAATAGCCGGCCGTGAGGGAGATGTTCGTTGTCGATGAAGTAATCCCAGTGCTCGCCATTTCAACATAAAAAAGCAGGGGACTGGCTGAAGAAAAGGAAACCAAATAGAAATCAATGATCCCGACCTCGACCGGGCTGGAAAAGCAGGAGGACCACATAGTAGACGAGGAGGATGATTATGGTGTCCCGAGATCTTTTATAGTAACCGATGACACCAATGCCACTAAGTCAACATTAGAGCAGGTTATACCAATCAAGCACCTACCGAATCGAAAGGTATACCTGGGCACGAGACTAACTCCCGAGCTCAAGAAAAAACTTATTGATTTTCTTAAAGCTAATGCCGATTGTTTCGCCTAGTCCCATTTACATATGACAAGGATCCCACTAGAGGTGACAACTCACAAATTGAGCCTTGATCCAAAGTTTTGCCCAATCAAACAAAAGAGAAGGCCGTAGTCCAAGATCAAACACGCGTTCATCAAAGACGAGGTATATAAAATTTTGAAAATAGGTTCCATCCGAGAAGTTAAGTACCCGGATTGGTTAGCTAACGTAGTAGTCATACCTGAATAAGGAAACAAACTTAGAATGTGTGTAGATTATAAGGATCTAAACAAGGCGTGTCCGAAGGATTCATTCCCTTTGCCTAACATTGATCAAATGATCGATGCGACAACCAGACACGAGATAATGAGTTTTCTCGATGTTTATTCCGGGTACAATAAAATTCAGATGGACTCGGGTGATGAAGAAAAGACTTCTTTCATATCCAAACTCGAAACCTACTGTTATAATGTGATACCGTTTGGGATAAGAACGATGGTGCCACGTACCAACGCCTGTTAACAAGATGTTCGAAGAACAAATAGGGAAATCAATGGAGGTTTATATTGATGATATATTGGTTAAGTCCCTGCAAGCAGAGGACTATTTGAAACATTTGCAGGAAATCTTCAACATATTGAGGAAGTATAACATGAAGCTAAAGTCGGAGATGTGTGCTTTCGAGGTCAGCTCGGGCAAGTTCCTCAGGTTCATGGTATCCAACCGGGGAATAGAGATCAACTTGGACAAAATAAAAGCTATATAAGATATCACCGTAGTTGACAACGTTAAGGCAGTACAAAGACTGACCGGGTGGATAGCCGTGTTGGGCCGGTTTATTTCGAGATTTTCAGATAAGAGGCATCGATTTTTCTCATTGTTGAAAAAGAAGAACGACTTCTCTTGGACCCCGGAGTGCCAGCGTGCTTCAGAAGAACTCAAGCGATACCTATCGAGCCCTCCCTTGTTACACACTCCGAAGGCGGACGAACAACTATACCTCTACTTGGCGGTTAAAGAGGTGGTGGTAAGTGGTGTCCTGGTCTAGGAAGAATAAGGTACGCAATTTCCTATTTATTATGTTAGTAGAACCCTGGGCTATGTCGAAACAAAATATCCACACTTAGAAAAATTAGCGCTCGCCTTATTAAGCGCGTCTAGGAAATTAAAATCATACTTTTAGTGTCATCCAATATGTGTCGTGACCTCGTACTCGCTGAGAAATGTTATGCACAAACCCGAGCTCTCTGACCGATTGGCCAAATGGGCCGTAGAAATTAGCAGGTATGATATTGCGTACAAACCTCGGACTGCCATAAAATCTCAAATTTTGGCGAACTTCGTGGCCGACTTTACGTCGGACTTGATCCCCAAGGTTGAGAAGGAATTACTGCTCACCTCGCGGACTAGCTCAGGGATCTAGAACCTATTTACGGACGGTGCTTCCAATGCGAAGGGGTCCAGGATAGGCATCGTATTAAAATCAACCTGCGGGTAACGTAATAAGGCATTCTATTAGAACTATAAATTTGACTAACAATGAAGCCGAATATGAGGCTATAATTGCAAGTCTAGAATTGGCTAAGAGTCTGGGGGACGAGGTAGTCGAGGCCAAATATGACTCCCTCCTTGTCGTCAACCAAGTCAACAGGACATTTGAAGTACAAGAGGAACGGATACGGAGATACTTGGATAAGTTGCATGTGACATTACACTAATTCAAGGAATGGACTCAATAGCATGTACCTCGGGATCAAAATAACGAGGCCGATGCATTGGCCAATTTAGGGTCGTCGGTCGACTCCGACAAATTCGACTATAGAGCAGTAGTATTGTTGATGAACTCGATGGTAGAAGAAGGTCACACCGAGGTGAACTCGACAAGCTTGACTTGGAACTAGAGGAACAAATACATAGACTACCTTGAGAAAGGGAAATTGCCATCGAATCCCAAGGAGTCAAGGGCCCTACATACTAAAGCTGCTAGGTTCAGCTTGGTCGAGGGAAAATTGTACCAAAGATCCTTTTTCGAGCCACAAATTAGGTTCTTGGGTCCACGGGAGACCGAATACGCCATGAGAGAAGTACACGAGGGCACTTCATGAAATCACTCGAGAGCGGAATCCCTGGTTCAAAAATTGATCAGAGCCGGTTATTACTGGAACAAGATGGAGAAGGATGTGAAAGACTTTGTTAGAATATCTAACGATTGCCAAAAGCACACTTCGATTATTTATCAACCAGTGGAAATGTTTCACCCGATCCTATCGTCATGGTCGTTTATGAAATGGGGGATGGACATCGTCGATCCTTTGCCATGGGCACCTAGTAAAGCCTAATACATACTACTCATGACCGATTATTTCTCCAAGTGACGAAGCACAAGCGTTCGAAAAGGTTCGGGAGAAAGAGGTGATCGACTTCATCTGGGATCATATAATATGTCGATTCGGGATATCGGCCGAGATAGCTTGCGACAACAGGAAGCAGTTCATCGTTAGCAAGGTAAGTAAGTTTCTCGAAGATGATGAAATTTAAAAGATCTTGTCAACACCTTAGCACCCTAGTGGGAACGATCAGGTGGAGTCAACAAACAAAACTGTACTCCAAAACTTGAAGAAGAGATTGACCGTTTGAAGGGAAAGTGGAAAGAAATCTTTCTTGAAGTTTGTGGGCATATCGAACGACTTTGAAGTCAAGCACCGATGCGACCTCGTTCAATTTAGTGTATGGCGTGGAAGCTCTGATCCATGTCGAAATAGGGGAACCAAGCCTACGGTTCTAGTACGCTACTGAGACGTCAAATGGCGAGGCCACGATTGCGAGTTTGGACTTATCAGATGAAAGGGGAGAAGCTGCCATGATCCGATTAGTTGCCTAAAAGCAGCGAATGGGGAGATACTACAACTGAAGGGCTAACCTTCGACATTTCCAAGTCGGGGACTTGTTATTAAGGAAAGTTATGCTACACACCAAGAACCCAAATGACGAGAAACTATGCCTGAACAGGAAAGGTCCATACAGAGATGCCCGTATAACTGGGAAAGGTTCATATAAGCTCTAGTCAGGGAACAGTGACAACTACCGAACAACTAGAATGTGGCACACTTAAAGCGGTACTACTGCTAACGTACGAACACAATTTCCTTTGAAATTTGTTATGCTTTGGATTGACTCATGTAGGTATTCGGTCGAGGTTAAATTTGACAATTAGGTCTAAAAGCACGTGTTATACTATTTTTCCCTTGGACCGGTTTTTCCCGAAGTGGATGTTACGCCAGCCCTATTAACGAGGCAATAGTAAGATGTGCTACCTTAGTTTTGAAGACTGTCCTGAGGCCAGAATTGCTGACCAACCGTACTGGACCGATAGTATTCGAGCCCTCACGAGCTCATTCTCGACTACTAGGGGTGCCATTACGCCCTAAGTCAGGATCCTTAAAGTTATGATCCTTAGAAGGCATTTTTTATTTGATGTTGAAAGCCAAGGCTTGGCTATTAGAATTTATTGTAAGGTTCAATCGGTCAAACAAACCGTGCTCGTGTAGCTCATTCTTGCCATGGCAAAAAGCTTCTGTGCCTTCGATTATGTACTCTACATGCAAAGTAATGAAAGAAATTTTCCCTCTATATTTCATCACATTTGCACCATCGATATATTCGTTAAGTTATTTAGAACAAATAATGGGTCCAAAATCCTAGAGCCCATGGGCCTCCCCGAGTCGGGGACTGTTGTCCGATAATAAGATCAGATAGCTCAGGCTATCGAATCTCGGAGGCACCAAGCCTATTAAGCAGGGCCCAAACATGAAAGGCTACGACCAACATAAAACATGATTAAAACTTATGAAAAAGGCTGCCCTCGGCAAAACATCATCGTGTCCGGTTGAAGCATTAAGTATTTTGAAGGCTTCGTTTCTTTACTTTTTTTTATAAGATATTCCGAAGCATAAATAAAGAGTTGCAAGCGGGTACTGAAAAGTAAAAGACACAGCATAGCCGAAGGGAAAATTTTCTATATATGCCAAAAGTATTTACAAAGGCACAGTAAAACGGACTCAAAATAAACAAAAATATATATACACAAAGGAAAAAAAAATAAACTAAGGCATCTCAACCTAGTCTTTACCAGAGCCGATTCACTACCGGAACCCTCGGGCTCGTATATCTCTTTGGCCTCAGCCTCGAGCCTCTTAGCCTCTTCAATCTCGGCCGATAGATCGAACCCCCGAGCTTGAATCTCCTTGAGGGTCTCCCTCCAGGATAGCCACTTTATATATTCGGCCTTTGTACATCGTTCTTATATTGGGACGGCATATCCTGGACCTTGGAGGAATCGATTGAAGCCACCTCTAACTTGGACATCAACGCGGTGTACTCCGGGCTGAGGGCATCCCATTCTGAGACGGACGAGCCCAGTTGTGCTCGGAGCTCATCATTCAACTAAGACCACTTGTCGGCTTTATCCTTAACCACCCTGAGCTAGTACTTGGCCGATGCCAACTCCTCTTTAGTAGCCTCATTTTCTGAGGCTAGAAGATCCATCTTGCTCCTCAACGCCTCGGTCGAAGCTTTGATCTCGTTCATCTCGGTCCGGAGCTGGTCGATCAGGTCTATCTTCTCTTGGACCTGCGAGGTTGCGGCGTTAGCTACTACGCTTAACCTTTCGTTATTAATCTCAAATATACTTACCTTCTTCACCAGAACGGCATGCTCCGGTTTCACCGAAGAGGCTTTCTTCTGAGCTTTTTCCAGCTCGGCTTGGAAAATGGAGAGGTCCTTGAGGGCCTCGTCTCTTTGCTCACTAAGAGCTTTGTACATGCCCTTCTGCTAGACCTATTCCTTGAGCTCGAACTCTAGCTGGCTCACCTCCATCCGAGACCGATGGAAGCTCTCATGATAAAGCATCGAGGCTTGAAAAACAAAATTGATGAGATTATAAGAATACGCTAAGGTTAAATGAACCCTTCAAAGGATACAAATAAAGAGAACCATACTCGGTTTAGCGCCTGTTGTGCCTCGTTGAAGAGGCTCGGTGTATCCACCTCTTTCATCTTCGCTTGATCCTCTTCGGTCACCAAGTAACAAAGATAGCTGGCAGTGCCAACCGGTCCGGACAACACCCCGGTATCCATCATTATTGTAAACATGACCGTTATTTTGTGGTCAGGATCCACGCTCGGGGCTGGGAACTGCTTCACCAGCTTCAGGCTTGAGCTCGGCCCGCCTGACTCCGGCATCACATATTTTTTCGGGATCTCCAGGTGACCGAACCCGGAGTGGTCCTCCAATACAACGATGTCCATGTCCTGAAAGAACAGTTTGAGGGCCTCGTTTGCGGCCCGTGATGTCTCAAGTGGTTTCTCTTTGATGGCCTGAGCCTCATCAAATAAAGACTTTGTGTGAGACAGTGACTCCGTGATGTCGATGACACCGACGGCTTCTCTCAGAGCAGAAGTAGCTTCTAGAGAGGCCGTAGTCACTGGCTTTCTTTCGGGCTCCATAGCCAAAGAGGGTTCGGCCTCTTGGTCACTTCCCCCCGATGTTTCCCGCTCTTATTCATCAACAGCTGGACCATGGGTGACGAACTCCAAGTCATCATCTTCAGGGTAGTCCCTGAGCCGATAAAGGGATTTAGTGTCCGGTACCCTGGCCCGGGTACTCTTCTTGTTACTCTTTCGGACTCAAACCGCAACCCTATTCTTCTTGGCCTCGACGTCCGCGCCCAGGAAACCTGAAGACTGCCCCTTTTTTTTCTTTCTCTCCTCCTTCTTCACGGCGGCGTCAGGCTGTCCTGAAGCAGGGGGTTTAGTAGGTGAGGACGAAGCCTCGTCCTCGTCCATTTCCTAGAGCTCAGTAGTCTTGGGAAAACTTGTGAAAGGAAGAGATGGACTTAGTAAGTATGAAAGTTGAATAGAGAATGAAACTTGATTGGGGGGAGAACACTCACCATGGGAACGGGCCTCCCACTTTCCCTTTGAGAGTTTGCGCCATTCGCGCTCGAAGTACGATAACTGTTTGCAAATCCCCTTGACCCACTCTTTGAAATGGGGAACTGCGTTGGGGATTCGGGCAACCGCTGCACGATGGTAGAATTAGTCGATGAGAAAGAAGAACAAAAATCCAAAAGGTATTCCAAATACTCAAAAAGGAGATGAACTTACGGGCTAGGTACCACTTTTTAGGGAACAGCAGGAACTCGGGGAGAATGAGATCCTCGGTCTTCACCCGAACGGATCTCCCATGCCAGCCTCAATCCCTATCTTCATCAATGCTCGAGAATGGAGCTTTCTTTTCCCGACGAACAAGCTTGATTAATCCCCCTCGAAAGATTCGGGGACAGTAGAGGCGAAGCAGATGGTCGATGGTAAATTGGGGTTCCTCAATGTTATTGACGAAGTGGCGAGGAGGATCACGATCCTCTAAAAGAATGGGTGAATCTGCACGTAGTAGACCTTGTACCTTTTGCAAAAGTCAAGGACTATGCTATCCACCGGGCCAAGCGTGAAGGCGTATGTATAAGCGCTTAGATACCCCTCCGCATGTGTGGTGATGTCCTCATCAGGGCCAGAAACGACCATTTTTTTGCCCTCCCACTTGCAATTCTCCTGAACTGTATGGAGAGTGTCCTCGGTAATGGAGCATATGTACCTCCACACCTCCTCGCCTCGATCCCCTTGCCTGGAAACTTTTTCGACCTTGAAGTCGTTTTCTATAGAGCAGCCTCCGGGGATGAAATTCTTTAGAGGAGGTTTCGGGGCCACTTCAGGTACGACCACCTCAGCATCCGTGGCCGGGTTAGAAGTTGAAGGGGCGGTCTGTTGAGGCACAGATTTCGAAGTCTTCGCCATCGAATAGGTATATGAATGTATGAAGGCGGGTATGAAGATTTGAAGATGAGGATGAAGGTTTGAAAGTCAAACTTGAAGATTCTAGGATGAAGTATGAAGATTTGAAGATGGGAAGATGAAGATATGAGGATATGAAGAACAATGTATGAAGATTTGAAGGGGATAAGAGCAAGTAAAAAGTTTCGGGGTAAATTAAGAAGCTCTGGAATCAAAAAGTAAAAAAGTGAAAGAACTGAAGCTTTTATAGGGGAGAGGTAATTAATGCGTGACGTTTCGCATTCGAGGATGGTGAATGGACGGCTGACATGTGTTCGAAGTTAAAACTGTGAGCACGTGATTTTTGCCCTAAGCAAATTATTCCAAAAGTTTCAAATAAAATGATTTTACAATTTTTGGGGGGTTTTGTTGAATTTGGTGATAATTGATTGCATGATAATTCATATTAAAAATACAAAATATGCATTTGCATTTAGGATTTAATGTCACAATTTTAGTATTAGTTAGTTCTAGAACAAAATTAAAGAAAATTGCAAAAAAATAGTTTCTTTGCACTTTTAATTGTTAATTGTTGCATTTATCTTAAATAGAGTTTTAATAATTCTAGGAGTTAAATAGTTTAATCAGGTCTTTGTTTTGTTTTAGCATTTTGTAAAATAGATAAATAAATATAAAAATACAAAAAATAAAATACAAAAGCAAAATAAAGAAAATACAAAGAAAATAAATTGGTCTCAATAAAATGCCCAAATTGGGCCAAAAATGGTTTAGCCCACCCCAAAAAAAATCCCCTCAAGACCGGACCAAACCACTGGCCCAAACGCCCTGCCTGGTCCAATTGCCCCATACTCAAAACAACGTCGTTTTGACGTCGTTTAATCATGACCGTCCATCCCCTCAAATCCAACGGCCTGGATTGACCCTTCAATTCAAATAAAATTGTCCGAATTATACCCAAAACCCTAAAACATCCCTCACCCTCCTCGTACTCCCTGTAACGCCGGCGTTGCCCCACCGTCCTCCTCCCATCTCCGCCGTCCTCCGCCCTAGCGCCGCCGGCCGGAAATCGCCGGCGGCGGCGGCGATGCTCCGATGGCCCCCAAAATTTCACACAATACTCTCCTTCACATCGTCTTTCCAACCCCCACATCCATGGCCCTCGAATCCTAACCCACCTCCTCGAATATCCAATCTAAGTTTTCCGACCAAGTCACAAACTTACCCAAATCCGACCACGCGAACACCCTAGTGGCTCCTCACTCTCTACGCCCTTAATCCACAGTCAAAATCCTTCGAACATGCCTTGAATTCGTCAAATTTGAGTTTGAAGCCAAGAACCCTAGCCGCCTTAGGTATCTGGTGGCGGCGCCACCACAAATCATCCCCAAAATCGCACCCTATAGCCTCCATGACCCCCTCATCCTGAATCCCAAGCCAAAACCCCTCAAATTTAAGAAGAGCCTCATAAATTGCAGATCTAGGGTTTCTGTCTATATCGCCGGAATTTTTCGGGTTAGTCAAGGGCTTGTCTGGTTTCGAATTATATTATGTGGTTGTTCTTAGAGAGAACAAACACATAATATTGTTTGAGAACCAAGTGAGAAGTCAGTCAAGGTTGAAGCCTAGGTCAGTAAGTTTCTTTCTCGATTTTTTATTGTTTTCATGAGTTTTGGTTTTTGTTAGTTAATTCTTGCTTTTGTTGTTAGTTAGCTTGTTTTCTGTGCTATTTCTGAGTTTTAGTTTGGTTAATTCTAATTTGATTTTCGTTCTATTTCTGTTAGTTTTAATGTTCAAATGTCGGGTTAATTAGTCAAGCGATTAATTGTTAGTTCAATCGGATTTTCTGTTAGTAATTTGTTTGTTTGAGTTCTTCAAGATTGGGGTTCATTAGGTTTAATAGTCTGATTTTGTGTTTTGGATCCATATTTGTTCAAGTAGTTGTGCAGAAGTTAGTTTGTTCAGTAGCTATTCTAAGTAGTCTAAGTAATCAATTTAAGTACTGTTAATGCATGATTTTGATTAAGTAATTGTTCTTTAGTTCTTCGTCTGTTTTCAAGTAATGGTTATGTTTAGTTTGGGGTGATTGGTTATAGCTGATAAGGGTAATTTGGTGAATTGAGACCTAGATCGAAGCTTAATAATTGCAAAGTAGATTCAGGGGTTTTGTTTGGGTTTGGGTAGTAATTTCAGGGGATGCTAAGGGTAGTTTAGGCATGGGAAAAGGGTAGTGTTATTAGAAATAGTAATTTCAGAATTAGTACAAGGTTAGTTTAGGGATTCTAAGGGTAGAAAAATCAGAATAGAACCCCCTAGGACTTTCTAGAAGGGGTTTTAAACTGAAATTCAGTAAACTTAGGGTAGTTACTTGTGTAACAAGTCAAGAAACAAAGGGTAGAAAATAGAATTAAGATAGGGACTAATGGGTAAAGTGAAAATCTGAAATTGGACCCTAAGTTGCCTATAAATAGGCATTCATTTGCCTTGTATAACAAGTTTGGAACCCCAAAAATTTCCCCCAAAAAACCCCTCTTCAAGTTTCAGATCTGAGAATTCAAATCTGAGATCAAAATCTTCTTTCAGTTCTTAGTTAAAACAAAAAATAAAAATGCAACAAAAAATAAACAAAATATAAGCACTGTTACATTGATCTTTGGTTAATTTTGATCAACTCTCTGCTCTGCTGATTGCTGAGGTTCCTCTGAGGTTTAGTGATTGGTTTTTCGAGTGGTTTTGGGTTTATTCAAATTGATTTTGAGTTTCTGTGGGTGTGTTCAAGCTGGTTTTCGAAATTGTTCTTGAATCTGCTGGTTTTTGAAATCATTTCTGGACTGCTGGTGTATTTTCTGAGCTGTGCTAAGCATCAGTGTGCTGCTGCCTATTCTTCTGTTGCTGATCTCCTATTCTTCTGTTGTGATTCAATTCTCAGGTACACATTTTGAAACTGCCTCAATGTAACTTACGAGTTTGTGGAGATGAGTGAAATGCAGCATAGTTCCTGATAATTTTGTGTTATATCTCATGTAATCTCATGAATTTCAGTAGATCATGGTTTGTAATTAAGACTGAACTGTTATTTTGGACTATTTCGGATGGTTTGGACTGTTTCACATTTTAGTATAACAAATGTAGTACAAATAGATTTAACGTAGTTGGAGTTGATTGTTTAAATCTCATTGTAGTCAAGTAGTTTCTAAGTTTCAGCATGTTGATACAAAAAATGATACAATCATATTATTAGTCAGTATGTGTATTGTAAATGTATTTGATTCTGTGATTCAGGTTTCAAATCCTTTTTTTAGTAATCACCTATAGCTTCCATATAAAATCAGGAAACGTGCAAATAGCTGAATTAACAAATTCCCTTGTTAAATTGAATTGTCATTAATGATTGTTTAGGTTGAATTCTCACAACTGAATGGGTTTGAATTTCAGAACGTCTATTGACTGAGTTAAACTATAAGTTGTCAAGGGAATGTGCCTTACTGGGCTCGACTGCCAGGCCCAAACGGCTGTCTGCAATTACACCTTTCAGTCCAGGCCCATAATCGGCCTGCCCTTTGGGCATATCTGATTAACAGTTTTTATGAGGGTTGCTTGCAAGGCCTAACATGATAAGGATCTGTTTTCATGAGGGCACATGGACCCAAGTACAATAATTCTTAAACAATGTCAAAATAGGACTTTTCTTTTATTGATAGAGACGAAGCCCAATAGAAAATCATAACCGTTTTAGGATTGACCTTTAAATAAATGATGAGACGAGCCTCGCCAAATAAAAATATAAATTGCGGGGCCCTCAATAAATGCTATAAAAATACTTAGAATTCGGGTGAACCGTTTAGCGAATTTCACGGTTTCCCCCAAAGATAATAAAAGCGTAGTTGCTTTAGGCGCGTATTTTAATAATATTACCTTCCTGAATGCGGGTGCACATTTATGTGACCCAAATCTAAATCTCAACGAAGTCGAAATGCGTCAAAAGCCACGGGTGCACTGGTGTGACGTGGTTCGAGATACATTTTCACGACGTTGCAATTCTTATTAAAAAGACATAAAATAAAAGCGGATAAAATTAAAAGGCACATAGGTTAGAATATGTTTTAAAATCAGATAAAAGCAAATACAACAGTTGAGCGACCGTGCTAGAACCACGGAATCCGGGAATGCCTAACACCTTCTCCCGGGTCAACAGAATTCCTTACTCGGAGTTCTGGTTCGCGGACTGTTAACAGAGTCATAATTTCCTCGGATCGGGATTCAACCAGTGACTTGGGACACCATTAATCTCCCAAGTGGCGACTCTGAATATCAATAATAAATCCCGTTCCGATTGTCCTTTAATTGAAAAAACTCCTTTACACCCTCACAGGTGTAGGAAAAAGGAGGTGTGACAAAAACGACGTGACTGATGGGACATTTCACTGATCCATCGACCGTTGCAGTGTACGGAGAGGGGAGCCGAGGTCAATTAATCACTTCTCGTCGCTTTGATAAATCTGCTCTCTGAAAAGTGAGGGGCTATCTGTGTACGGGTAAGATCGGCGATAATGTTACCCTGACTTCCTGATAAAAAAATGAGAGGGAAGCATGATTTGACTTAACCTCGAGTAAGGCCGATGGGTTCCTCGTTTCTGAAATCGGAGAAGACGGACTGCACACCCCGGATCGGGCATGACTGAACATCGAATCCGGGCAAAGTGAAGTTCCGGGACTAAGGAAAGAGAGAAACGATTAAGCACGATGAGTAGGGAGCCGTAATATCCGCCCTCAACCGGATATTACGACACAAATCCCGTTCGATAACAACGGAAGATCGCCATTTGCCGAAAAAGAAGAATTTACCTTATTTAGACTTGTACTAGGATTGAAATTCCCCTACTATATAAAGGGGAGAACTTATATATTTTAAACCATTTTTGGATCGCATATCAAAGCAGTAAAGTTCATTTTTGTCTTCTAACTGTTGTTCAAAAGTGTTCTTCAGTTCCCCTATTCTTTAGTTGCAACCGAGCCCGTATCGAGGGCTCGATCGGAGCCAGTCCCAATGTTCAATTCAAAGCCAGACTTAATTATTCCATTGCGTTTGGTTTGATCGTTTTATCACTCTTTAATATAATTATTCGTTGTTCTTATATCATTCGTGTTAAACTAAATCATGTGTCCTTTAAACAGCGAACAAATTTAATTGTTACTCATTTCTAAGGGTAAAAATATATATAGTAGAATTTTTAATAAAAATAGAATTTTGGACAAAGTTACCGGGGTTTATCAAATTCATATTTAGAACTCTAGCTCTGCCGAGGGGTGAGAGATCATATAATCGCGATCCTTTCTGTGAAAAGTTCTGGAAATACTATACTAACCTGAAGCAAAGGTATCTTTTGGGCAGTACAGAATGAATTAGTCTGATCCCAATTCCCATATTAAATTTTCCCCAACCAATTAGGTCTTCGTTAGACATATAGCTTTTCCTTTGTGCATGGAATAATTATTGGTGGGTGATTGGCGATCTTTAATTTCTTAAAAAACTATCAGTTCTTAGCAATGGTTAAATCTAATTTTAAAAAATTCAAGATATCATTCAGTTGGAGAAGCCCTTAAACCAAGAACTACCCCGGCTTCATATATGTAACACACTTTCTTCTTTAGTTTACAACCAAAAAAAAATAAAATATTATTTCATATCAGTTTAACTTTAAACTTCTTATTTATCTTAATGATATGATTTTACGACTACATAAATGTATATGACATTTTTTATATCATAAATTTAAAGAATATTTTTTTTCCACGATTGGGTCAAAGGAAGTAAGAAAATGATGAAATCAACCTCTCTTACAATAATTTTATAATTACTCGATTTACAACATAAATTTGTATTATCTAATTACGCTACCAATATTCAATATTCCAAACAATTACACAATTAACAAAATGCATGCTTCAACCAAAGTGAGTTAAAATATCAATATGTGATTCTTATTAATCTAATTACGTAAAGAAGTCAAACAACAAAATATTATTTGCACAATTGATATCAGTACATTTTCTATATTATTATAAATATTAAGGAGAAATCCAAATTAAGTAGTCTTTTGTACACCGATAAACAAAGTGAAAATCTTAAATTCAGGCCCATCACTATAATTTGAGTTATGCTCTGTTGACGACACTGTATGTATGTCTCTAGATTTCTTTTACCATTTGTTGATTTGTATCACTTTATTTCCTATCTTGCTATTGTTCCAATTGTTATTTTTGCTTTTTTTTTTTTTCTTCATTTTTTTGAGCTTGAAAATAGCCTTTCTAACATATATGTCGCTTTCAAAAACCCACTTTTCTCTCTCTTTATATATATATATATATATAATCACAGAAATAGCTATTTCCCACTCCTTCTCTCTCTTCTCTCTAGGATTGCTTTCTCAACATTCTGATCCAGCTCATAACTGAACATAATCACATTTGCTTTTATGCTTCAACTCCTCTACATTTCATAGCATTCCTTTGTCCATTTGCTCCGATTGATGCCTTTCGATATGTTCATTGTGAGACTTCTAACTCCCTCTATTATTCTTTTTTATTTTTATGTTATTTCTTCAAACAGATTATGAGGTAATGTAAGTGGCAAAATGATGTTGTTACCATGATCCACTGAGATTTAGTTTTTTGTTGATTTTCCAAATTGTGAAATAGGGATCGGAAACTAAGGTTTGGAAAATGTAGGAACCGAGAGCGAGCGAATGAGTAGGGCGGAGTTTACGAGGATGAAGCAAAAGGTAGCTCCAGTACCGCTAGGGACTCTTATCAGTCGTGAACTGCGGACTGACAGTGTGGAGAAGCCTACGGTGAAGTACGGGCAGGCTGGTTTGGCCAAGAAAGGGGAAGATTATTTCTTGGTCAAGCCTGATTGCCAGAGGATTCCGGGGAATACATCCACATCCTTTTCTGTTTTTGCGGTAAACTGAAATTACTTAATCATTCTTCAAATCTGTGATTTGTTTGTGAATTATGATGAAGACAACATTGTTAGTTGTTTGTATGGATTTCTGAGTTTTGGGCTTTTCTTTGGTAGATCCTTGATGGGCATAATGGTATATCAGCTGCAATATTTACGAAAGAGAATTTACTTAACAATGTATTGAGTGCTATTCCTCAAGGACTTGATAGAGAAGAGTGGCTCCAAGCCCTTCCTCGCGCACTAGTTGCTGGTTTTGTGAAAACTGACATAGAGTTTCAGCAAAAAGGCATTTCCCCCAGCTTTCTCTTCAATATGTTCCACTTCTAGTTGTCCCTTTCTTCTCTAAATGTGTCGTTTAACTGTTCTTATAACCAAGTTTGATGTTGTTGACAGGTGAGACATCTGGAACTACTGTTACCTTTGTTGTGATCGATGACTGGACGATTACTGTCGCATCTGTTGGAGATTCTCGGTGCATATTAGACACCCAAGAAGGTGTGGTCTCTTTGTTGACTGTTGACCATCGATTGGAAGAAAACGAAGAGGAACGCCAGCGTGTAACCGCAAGTGGTGGTGAAGTAGGAAGGCTCAATATTTTTGGCGGTAATGAGGTATCAACATTTGAAGAATTTTCTGACTTTTGCTTCTTAATTTTATGAGATTGATGTTCTCTCTGTGAAATTTGATTGGTATATAGGTTGGGCCTCTGCGTTGCTGGCCTGGTGGATTGTGCCTATCAAGGTCAATTGGTGATACAGATGTTGGGGAGTTTATTGTTCCAATACCTCATGTTAAGCAAGTGAAGGTTCATAACCTTAACAAACCAATTTGCCTTCTAATTAAGCTACCATCCCTTTTATACTATAATTTGATTTCTCTTCTTTTGTTAGCTTTCAAATGCTGGGGGAAGGCTTATTATTGCCTCTGATGGTATATGGGATGCTTTATCATCTGATTTGGCAGCACAATCTTGCAGAGGTTTGCCAGCAGATCTCGCTGCGAAGATGGTTGTGAAGGTGTGGATGATTATGAGTAATGTTCATTTATATCTTCTTATATTTATGAGGTTGTCTCTAAATCTGGAGTGGTATATAACACAGGAGGCTCTAAGGTCACGAGGTCTGAAAGATGATACAACCTGTTTGGTTGTTGATATTATTCCTTATGATCATCCTGTCTTGCCTCCAACACCTAGGAAAAAGCAAAATTTGTTCAGTTCATTTATCTATGGGAGGAGATCACAAAATTCAAGATCGAAAAAGCTTTCTACTGTCGGTATTGTGGAGGAATTGTTTGAAGAGGGCTCTGCAATGCTTGCTGAGAGGTAAGGTGTATTTGACTATTTGTTAGTTTTAGTGTCATTCTGCATGTTTGGCAACATGAGAAGTTTCCTACAATTGTTTTAGTGCTTGATTGAATGTGGCAGACACTTGGGTGATTGATGATTACATTTTATTCTGGAAATGGAGCACTGCTGAAAACATGTACTCCGTGAATGATATTAACAAGCGAATCCGGATTTAGTCGGGCCCCAATGTGGGTACCGGACACCGGATGGAAAACCAAAAAAAAAAAAGGTTCTTGTTAAAGGTTCTTAATTAGAACACCATATGTGAATGTACATGCCATAAGAACATGAGAGAAATACCATTTATAAGAGGGAGAAACAATGCATGGGAGCATATATTACTTTTTTCAAGGCTTGGTTATTTTTCTGTTGACTCATCATTTTTCAATTTGATAGCAATTTGCCCGTGCACATGTCACGGATTATGGTCGTATTTCTTACCTTCTTTTGTGACCCTGCAGGCTTGGTAAAGATTTTCCTTTGAACTCTAGCTCTGGGCTCTTCAGATGTGCTATTTGTCAAGTTGATCAGCCAGCAAGTGACGGTTTATCTGTTAACTCCGGCCCTTTCTTCTCACCTGCGTCAAAGCCATGGGAAGGTCCATTCCTGTGTGCAAATTGCCGTAGGAAGAAAGATGCAATGGAAGGCAAAAGGCCTAGTAGAGCTGCACTAACTGCTTGACCTCGTAAATTAGTATATTCTCATATTTTTTGCCTGGCGGGTGAAAATGCTTGGTTCTCAATCTGCAGATGTTGTTGCTGTAGATGCATGTGTGAAATCTAGTGATAAAAGGTGTAGATGTTTGGATTGATTCTCCTTTTTTACTCGGTAATTAGTATTACTAACCAAGAATGGACAGGCTGAAGTAATTGTTTGATTACAAACAGCGTGACTTGAATGTGTCAGTAAAGAATGATATATAATTGTCAAAATATTGTTTACTAATGTATCTCATATTGTGGTTGATCAGTTTCCGAATATCCAGTGTAAAGGTCGATTTGTTCTGTACATTGTCAAATTGATTATCTTGGCGCTTTGATGTTTTGTTTTATGAGACATGGTTATGGTCTTCGATTAGATTTTCCAATTACTTGATTCAATCCATTGAAGTTGAGGGATTTCTCTCTCTATATTTGTCGTTAGTTTAGTTCCTTAGCAATTTTCTCCTATAATTTTATCACTTTTTTTAAAACTCTGTTTTCCTCTGCATTTGGCACTAATATCTTCCTATTATTCTATATCCTTATTTACTAATATATTTTTCATCACTATTTTTTTTTGAAAGATCGGAAAGGAGAAAAAAGAGAATTAAGGTCCAAATTCGTACTTGCACTATTTGAATTTGTATAATTTTGCTCTATTTAACTTTTGGTCTATTCATATCCTTAAAGTTAGCAAATCATCTCATAAATGCCTTGTCATTAGTGGAGCTCTAACGTGTGAATTTTTCGAGAAAAAGTGTAATTTTATCACCCAACTTTTGACTAAGGTTTAAAATTACCTTGAGGGTGGAGCTCCATTAGGGAGTTAAAGGGCAAAAAGGAGACTTTTTCTAACGGCTTGAGTAATACTTCCTCCGGTCTAAAATAAGTGATTTTTTGGATGTTTTCACACAGATTAAGAAATTCACCTTTTAGCATTAATTAGCAATGTAATTAACCATATTAACCTTTACTATCTCACATAAACACTCCTAACACATATTCCAACACTATTTACTCCAAGGACAATGCGGAAAAAAAATAATTAATTCATTATTGAAATCTGGAAAAATCACTTATTTTGGACCACAAAAAAAGGCCAAAAAATCACTTATTTTGGACCGGAGGGAGTATTAGACAAAAAATTTAAAGAAGGAGAAAGTTGTTTCATTTCAAATAGTTTGACCAATTTCCTTTAAATTAATACGATTGCAACCTAACATACCATGGCCAAATAGTGGTGGAAAAATGGTTAAAAGAAATAGTTATCCACCCATATTATCCATTAAAAGATAGGTTGGATAATCAACATTTTAAAAACGGATCAAATATGGATAAGAACCATATTATCCACTTAGAAAATGGATAACCAATGAAATAACCAATTGATAACTAATGGTTTAACTATTACCTTTGTAAAGCCTCAAATTGGGGGTTCTTCAAGGTTTAGGAAACTAGGAATTCTAACAAAAGTGATCTATGATGTTTACACTTCGCTGTACATGTTGCTAAAGGTTAGACGACCTCCATTCACAGCCGTCACCACCAGAGGCGGATCCAGGATTTCAAGAGGATGGGTGCACTATTGTGAAGAGGTGAATCTAGAATTTACATTTGACATGTTTAACTTTAGTCTCTTACCATGAACTCACTACACTTAAAATTATAGGTTCAAAATTATATCTTTTTTAAATTTCTAGTGATTTTCACGTATATATCTATACTTTGTGCCGAAAACAAGACCGTCCGAAGTGAGATTTGAACCGCCATTTTTACTCGTAGAGGTGCACCCAATAATTATTATACAGTCAGACCTCTCTATAACAATATCCTTATATAACAATACTTCTCTATAAAAGCCAAATTTTTCCGGAACCAACTCTCATATTCTAATATAATATATGGTTTTTGTAACAACAATTCGCTATAACATCCAAAAATATCCGGAACAAACGAGGCTGTTATAGAGAGGTTTGACTGTACCATAGGAGTTTTTGGGTATGGGTGCATGCACTTATAATTAAGTAATTTTGAATAAGTATAACATTATTATACATGGTTTAGGATGAGGAGTATGAGTTTACGTAAACCCATACCCCAAGGCCTAGATACGCCCCTTGTCACCACCAAATGGTCTGAACTACACGATAAACTAATGGCTCATAAATCTAAGTTGAAGTGCACTAGGGTCTGGTGGCAGCTGCCTCCTACAAGATGGATAAAGTGTAACACAGATGGAGCATGTAGAGGAAATGATTGTTGGACTTTAAGCCATTGGACTTTAAAGTAGAAGAAGTGTGAATTGGAAATGGAGGGAAATAAAATGGGGGGAAAAATGAAAATTTAAAGAAGTGAACTTTTGTCTTGCACTTTGTCCCTCATTGGTGAGGGACAATCACATTTGTGTGCTTATATATAGAATCACTTCTTAAAGCTCTTAAAAGGAGTTGAAGAGAATGAACCCTCGCGCCGTCGTCGTCGCTCGCTCGGCTCGGCTTGGATTTGTCAAATGATCGATCGATAAGATTATTTTTGAACAAAATTTATTTAATTATTTAATAATTAATTAAATGCCAAATTACTGCTGAAAATAAGCCAAAACCCTGCTGAAGATTCAGAGGGACTCTTTGGCTGCGGTTCAGTCATAACCGCGGTAGAACCGCGACAGGCAGATTCAGAGAGCCTCTCTGACCGCGGTTCTGCCGTAATCGCGGTAGAACCGCGGCAGGCAGCGTATTCTTCTGAAAATGCACCTTTTCTAGACACCTCTTCTGATAATTGCCTATAAATTCTGAGGCAAGGCTCCATTTTCTACACACGAAAAACGCTCCAGAACTTCTTTCTTTCTGAATATACTGCATTCTAATTCGCAGTCTCTCTCTCTCAAAATCGTAAGTGTGATTTTGCTCCGTTCTTTAAGTTCGTTGGTATCCTGCAGTTTGTATTGCCACTGTTGCAGGAAGGTTTATTCCGTTTTATCCTGGGAGGATTTAATCCATTACCTTGGCAACGTGTGAGGGGGTTAAAATTCCTTAAGGACACACAAGCAAATTGTGGACTCGAAATATTTCTTAAACTCTTCTGTTTTTCCAGTTTCTTTTATTTTTCTAACAGTTTTTCTGATTTTGTGTTTTAACACAGTAGCGCTCACAAGCTTAAGGAATTTTGTACTAACGTTTCTGTGTTGAAATATATATTAAACTGTTATTCTTATTTTGTATACTGTTTTGGAGACTAAAGCCTTCGCGCTTTCTACTCCGATAATTGTTCTGTCCGGTTTAAAGTATATAAAAACTTTACCGGAATAATAAAACGTACGGGCTGTCCGGTTTAAAGTATATAAAAACTTTACCGGAATAATAAACGTACGGGTTTGAAGTATATAAAAACTTCACCATTGTTACGTGTTGTATGTTTGGTTTGGTATTCAGTTTGAAGATATCAAAACTTCATTGATTTAACAAAGTTCTGTTGTGTTTCCAACTCAACAGAAAAGATGACGAACGAAAACCAAACTGATGGAAATGTTATGGGAACGGGAGCTACTGTTACGAGTGCTGCTGCCTCGTCAAGCCGTTCTACTCCTGCTAATGCAATGGCACCAGCAGAAAAACCCGAAAAGTTTTCCGGTATTGACTTCAAACGTTGGCTAATGAAGATGCTCTTCTATCTTACTACGTTGAGTTTGCAACGTTTCATCAAGGAGGATCCTCCGGTCTTGGCAGAAAGTACTTCGGATGATGGACGACTTGTTGTAACTGAAGCATGGAAACATTCTGATTTCTTGCGCAAAAACTACATTTTGAGTTGTTTGGAAGATGGCTTGTACAATATCTATAGTGTCAGAAACTTCAAAAGCATTATGGAATGCGCTTCAGAGCTTCTTATGCTTATTGTATTAGAGATGGAGTGGGTGATCTACTATATGCACAGACATATGAGATTGAAAATGCAACTAATAACATTGCAGAAGCCACAACTATTCTGGAGGTTCTAAGGTACATTGTGCAATATCAGTCACCTCCTTGTATCATTGAAACTGATTCTATGCTGATGAAACAAATCTTAAATGAAGTGTGGGAGCCTCCATGGAATATTGTAATACTGATAGAGGAGATTAAAATGCTCATGACTGTGTGTACAGTTGCAGTGACTCATGTTCTTAGGGAAGAAAATAACTTAGCCGATCATCTTGCTAACCTAACGTTAGAACACCAAGAAACTGTACAGATAAATTCTTTTATGAAGCTGAATACTGAAGGAAGGAAGATCTTAAATAGTGACAAATCACAGATACCCTACATTAGGGAAAAAACAACAAAGCCGAACTCTACATGATGATGTACGGATGATATGATATTGATGTTGGAAGTTTGGGTAGTAGGGAGAAGGGTGAAGATATGTTGTGGAGGAGTCGTGAAAGCCACAGGAGAAGGAGTATACATATCTCTTCCTGCTCAAATCCTTACAGAGGAGAGTGGGAAGACACCTTTTACTAACATAGTATTTTGTTTTGTAGGTAAATTGTTGAGGACTGTAACCTACGCATTGGCCAAATCTACAAGGGTGGTAGTAATGTCTTTGATGCTCATTCCTTTTAGATGCAACCAATGTATAGGACAGTCCAATTATGTGATAAAAGGTCCAAGAATGCATTTGACCATGCAATCATATGCTTAAGGAAGAGGGAATTTGAACATGAATAACTCGCTACAGGACATGAGAAGCGAGCTTTACAGCCTACTTCATCATGTTGCACTCCTGGCGATGCCAAGGCTGTCGCCCGCTCCTTCTTACCACTAAGCTTTGCGCTCCTACCACCTCGCGTTATGCCTCACAACACTTAGCCTATCGCATGATCCCAGGACTGCAGAAGTGAGCCCAGGCGCCTGCCTCCCCACGCAGCACTCCTGGCGACGCCAAGTCTAATGCCAGCTTCTTCTCGCCTTTCACCAGGCCGCGTGCACCATCCACTTTTGCATCGTACAGTTCCATACTAGGGCTGTAGAGAGATCATGCACGCCTCAAACCTCATGGCGCCATGGAAGTCCAACTCAAACAAGATATGTACTAGGGGCGGACCCACGTAGGTTCAAAGGGCTTCAATTGAACCCGCTTCGTAAATATATTTTACTATTTTTATGTGGAATTTTTTTTCGAAGAAACAAACTCCTATAAAAGTAAAGCAGTTGAACCCCTTAACCAAAGTTTTGCGGTGGTCAGATAGTTCAAGCAGGGTCAACTATCCAAATGGTCGCGTGTTGGAACCCAATCTCCAACACTACTAGGTTTTTCTTCACTTTTTCAAAATGCAGACAGCTTATCTGTCCTTGTATTCGGGAAAATTATATTTTACATATAAAGGTGACGTGTCAGTACACGTGGATTGGTCAAATGGTCAATGAATCATAATTAGGCACGATTCAAGAGTTGTAAAACAGACACGAGCAAGGAAGGAGGAAGAGGCACGAGACATCAGATAAGTAGTACGACGCCCGTTGTTTAATCAAAAATTAGATTTTAGGTCAAAGTTCGAATTTAGAAGAACTCGGGTTACTGATAATCGGAAAAGTATATAAGAAAGAAAATTTTGAATGATATAATCAGAAAGCAAATAAAACAAAGTATATTCCAGTAGTGTTTTTTTCGTGTCCCTTACAGATGTTGTGACTTCCTTTTTTTATAGTTAATTTTTAAGAGAAAGTGTAATGCCTTTGTTTTAATGAGGCAATTACGAGCAATAAAATATTGAAAGAAACGTTACTCAATCATTCATATTAAATACAAATTATCTAACGTATTTGGCATTTAATGCTGAATTTGGACTCTTTTTCGCTATCAGATTCATGTCTCCAATTCCTTCTGATCTTCGAACTTTAAATGACTCGAACAGGTACGAGTCTCGTTTCATTTGAATAATAGCTCGTGCCATTAAGTATCTTCTCTCCCGCATCTGTTGTTGCTCGTGCCTTCTAACTGATTACCACGTTTTGACTATTTGACCGGTCCACGTGTCATGACACGTCATCTTCAATATTTAAATTCAGTTTTTCCCAATACACCCGTACCTACTTAAATCATTTATATCCGGGCATCAGAAGGAATGAATCTGGTTATAAAAAGCGTGTAGATACATCATTTAATGGGTATTAAATGCTGAGTCCGTTAAGGAATATATATATTCAATGTAATGATTGTGTAATGTAGCATTTAATGTCTTTAATTATTCATAATAGCCTCATTATGATTTGGGCATAACGTACAATCTCAAAAGTACTTATAAAAGGAGATATATGATCAGTTGTAGGACACGAAAAAAGCTATTGAAATTGACATTGGTATCACTTGTTATTATATTGTAACTCAAAATTATTTTGTTTTATTCATTTCTTTGATTATCAGTAACCCGAGTTCTTCTAAATTCTACTTTTGACTAAAATTCCATTTTTTGGTTAAACAAATTGGTTCAGTTGCCGGGAATCTGATAATCTATTTCCTCTTTGCTTAACTTTCCTTGTTACATCGACTATGGCAAACAACAATGATAACACTCAAGGAAACCAAGAAAATCAAACAAATCAACAACTTCAGGGAGATCTGCAGGATAATAACGCATTAGTTCCTTCTCCACAAGGTTCTCCATGACGGTCTCGTGAAGGCACTCCTGAGGGGTCTCATACAGATGAACAAGCTCAATTTGAAAATGCTGAAACTATGGACGAGGCTTTACAAAAACTTATTGCCTCTCAAGTCAATAAAGCTCTTCAGGCCTTTGTTAGCCAATTACCTGCTGCACCACCTACACCCATACCGAATAACAACACTCTAGAGAACCCTCGTTCCGGACTCGCTAATTCAGGTAGTGGTGGAACCCCCAACGAATCACAGGAGGGAGAACCAGGTAATTCTAATTTACAGAATTTAGTACTAACATTGCAGAAACAGCTCAAGGAGCAAAGTGACCGCATAGAGCAGATACCCGGGGTGCCGCCCGTGATCAAAGGCGTAGATATGGATAAGTATTCTCAACAGCCTTGGAAGCCAAGTGCTGCTCCTCTCCCAATTCCAAAGAAGTTCAAAATGCCTGATATACCAAAGTACGATGGAACAATAGACCAACGAGACCATGTTACTGCATTTACAACAGGTGTAAAGGGCAACGACCTGACTAAGCAGGAGATTGAATAAGTCTTAGTCAAAAAATTCGGTGAAACGCTCACTAAAGGAGCGTTAACATGGTATTCTCTTTTACCCGAAAATTCTATACATTCTTTTGCTGAGCTTGCAGATTCTTTTATCAAAGCACACTCGAGAGCTCAAAAAGTTGAAAAAAGAATGGAAGATATCTTCAAGATCAAGCAAGGAGACTCAGAATTGCTTAGAGAATTCGTGGATAGATTTCAACGTGAAAGAATGACATTGCCACGTGTACCTGACAACTGGGCAGCTATAGCCTTTACAAGCAACTTGAATGAGAACAGTTCAGAAGCTATGAGGCGACTCAAGGAAAGCCTCCGAGAATTTCCAGCAACGACGTGGAATGACTTCTATAACAGATACAGTACAAAGATGAGGATTGAAGAAGATATTATTCTACGACATAAAAAAGAAGAAAAAGTAGGTTCAAGACGTGCAGAAAATGAAAAAAGACCTGGTAAAAACAGGTACGATCCATACATGGGACCTACGGGAAGAGACTCACGATCAAAGCAGGATATCAAAGGTACGATCACAGATCAAGTAATAAAGAATCAGGCTCGTCTTCCAGATTTGGGAACGATCGAAACATACGCGAGCCACGAGATGATGATAGGGGTCTGAAGGCAAGGTTTGGTGGTTATAATTTCAACGTATGCAGATGCCGAGGGCCTATTAACTCCACATAACGACGCACTGGTAATATCTTTACTTGTACATGACACTAACGTGAAACGAGTTTTGATTGATCCAGGTAGTTCTTGAACATTATTTTGATACGAGTATTGCGTGAGATGCAAGCTGAAGAAAAAGTAATACCAAAGGCACATACTCTATCTGGGTTTGATAATTCCAGCGTCATTACAAAAGGAGAGGTAACGCTCACCACATTTGCTGAAGGAGTCATCAAAGACACAAAGTTCCAGGTAGTAGACATGGAGATGGCTTACAATATAATTCTTGGGAGACCATGGATCCACTAGATGGACGCTGTTCCTTCAACTTTGCATCAAGTCATATAATTTCCAACGCCATGGGGAATCTGTCAAATCAGGGGAGATCAACAGACATCTAGGAACATCAACTCCGTGGCAGACTCAAGCACGAAGAGTGAAGAAAAATAGCAATTACAGAATTCAGTTGAGGATAACATAATGTTAACCTCAACTGAACGAGAACAAACAAATGTAGATTCAAGGCCCGATTCTATTCAAGAACCAGAGGAAAATGAAAACATCAAAACGACGATAGAAGAGTTGGAGGCTGTGGTTTTGTTTATACACTGGCCAGAAAGAAAAGTGTATATAGGAGCTAATCTTAGCCCGGAGGTGAAGCGTAAGTTAATTGAATTTTTAAAAGCTAACGCAGACTGTTTTGCTTGGTCCCACACTGACATGACAGGTATACCACCGGAGGTGATGACTCATAAACTAAATAAAGATCTTTCATATCCTCCAGTCAAGCAAAAGAAAAGAAAGCAAGGAACTTTCAAGAATCAGGTGATTCAAGAAGAAGTCCAAAATTTGCTAAAAATTGGCTCTATTCGTGAGGTAAAGTATCCTAACTGGTTAGCCAACACTGTTGTAGTTCCAAAAAAGAACGGTAAGTGGCGGGTTTG